>NW_026683907.1:0-17132 GCF_030247195.1 Topomyia yanbarensis | reverse complement strand
TGAATTGCGCAATTAATTTTTCATCGTTTTGTTTTACAACTTCCAATATGGATTTTTTATAATTCCACAAATGATAAAAAAGTTCTCCAAGGTTGTCTACATACTGAATTTTGATACAGTCGGGTCTCCTACTACGCTGATTCCTACTACGTGGATTCGTATTGTGCGGTACCCACCTAATAGGAATCACTTAGCTTATGGGATTGCGACTAATTGGGGCTCGAATATATCATCTGAGTTAACATTTAGCACCATACTTTATTTGGTAAAGTTGTTTTGTGTTTGCTTAGACCTACAATTTAGAGCAATTGGATATCCAATTGATTGATAACTGCATCGCCAGGGGTGCTACACAATAGAGTAAATAAATCTAACCTCTCGTAAACGCAACTATCATTGAATAAGTTTAACGTGAGCGTACTAGCTTTCAGTACAATGTGGTATTTAGAATGTCACAAACGTCTAATAACTTAGAGGAGATGGTGTTCTCGGAAAAAATTTAGAGAAGGTTAAAAGGTACGCGATTATGGACAAAACTAATTGAAATAGATAGACCAGGCAGCACTAGTGAGCATGTATTATTTTTCAATTTCTGAATCTCGAGAACATTATTTAGAAGTGTGATGTCTTCGGCAATATTCATCAGCGAGTCGAGCGGTACCCGACGGCGAATAGATAATTACAGAATTCGCCCATCAGGCGGCGCTAGGGAGACTAAACCTTCCAATTCATGTTAGGTAAAGTTTATTAATTTAGGAAAATGACATTTACTGTAATGTAATCTAAGTCACAATTGAAGTTTTATAGCACGCTACAAGTGCAATCTAGGTTGTATGAGTGGCTATAAAACCACCATAAAGCCTAAATTGTTACTGGGGCAAGGACTATTTAATGATGTAATGATTAAATTGGATATCACCCTCAACGCGGCGTTAGTGAGCACACACTTTATTATTTCAATATCCCAAAATAGGCAGGTGGGAAAAAATTTGGGAGGACTGTCAAATTGATTTTTATTGTAAGAATTATTTTTCCTTAGAAAACCTTACAGAATGATTCTGTTTCACTATCCGGCATCAAACAAAAATTTAAAAATGTATCGTCATGTGTTTTCAAGTAAATTCCATGATCACCAGTGGAAATTGGTAGGTTGGAAAAAATGGGAGCACGATCAAATTGATTTTTATAGAAAGAAATATTTTTGTTTACGAAACCTTACCGGATGATTTTGTTTGCCTATCTTGTATCCATCAGAAGAAGAAAATTTTATTGCCTTGTGTTTTCAAGAAATTTCCATGATCAGTAGTGGAAATTGGTGGGTTGGAAAAAAATGGGAGCACGATCAAATTGATTTTTATAGAAAGAAATATTTTTGTTTACGAAACCTTGCAGGATGATTTTGTTTGCCTATCTTGTATCCATCAGAAGAAGAAAATTTTATTGCCATGTGTTTTCAAGAAATTTCCATGATCAGTAGTGGAAATTGGTGGGTTGGAAAAAAATGGGAGCACGATCAAATTGATTTCCATCCATCCAAAATTGAGAGGACAATAAAATTGATTTCTATTGAAACAATTGTTGTAGCTTAGGAAACCTTGCCGGATGATTTTGTTTGCCTATCTTGTATCCATCAGAAGAAGAAAATTTTATTGCCTTGTGTTTTCAAGAAATTTCCATGATCAGTAGTGGAAATTGGTGGGTTGGAAAAAAAAATGGGAGCACGATCAAATTGATTTCCATCCATCCAAAATTGAGAGGACAATAAAATTGATTTCTATTGAAACAATTGTTGTTGCTTAGGAAACCTTGCCGGATGATTTTGTTTGCCTATCTTGTATCCATCAGAAGAAGAAAATTTTATTGCCTTGTGTTTTCAAGAAATTTCCATGATCACCAGTGGAAATTGGTGGGTTGGAAAAAAATGGGAGCACGATCAAATTGATTTTTATAGAAAGAAATATTTTTGTTTACGAAACCTTGCAGGATGATTTTGTTTGCCTATCCTGTATCCATCAGAAGAAGAAAATTTTATTGCCATGTGTTTTCAAGAAATTTCCATGATCAGTAGTGGAAATGGTTGGGTTGGAAAAATTGAGAGGACAATAAAATTGATTTCGATTGAAACAATTGTTGTTGCTTAGGAAACCTTGCAGGATGATTTTGTTTGCCTATCCTGTATCCATCAGAAGAAGAAAATTTTATTGCCTTGTGTTTTCAAGAAATTTCAAGACAAAGACAAGACAAAGACAAGACAAAGACAAGACAAAGACAAGACAAAGACAAGACAAAGACAAGACAAAGACAAGACAAAGACAAGACAAAGACAAGACAAAGACAAGACAAAGACAAGACAAAGACAAGACAAAGACAAGACAAAGACAAGACAAAGACAAGACAAAGACAAGTTAAAGACAAGACAAAGACAAGACAAAGACAAGACAAAGACAAGACAAAGACAAGACAAAGACAAGACAAAGACAAGACAAAGACAAGACAAAGACAAGACAAAGACAAGACAAAGACAAGACAAAGACAAGACAAAGACAAGACAAAGACAAGACAAAGACAAGACAAAGACAAGACAAAGACAAGACAAAGACAAGACAAAGACAAGACAAAGACAAGACAAAGACAAGACAAAGACAAGACAAAGACAAGACAAAGACAAGACAAAGACAAGACAAAGACAAGACAAAGACAAGACAAAGACAAGACAAAGACAAGACAAAGACAAGACAAAGACAAGACAAAGACAAGACAAAGACAAGACAAAGACAAGACAAAGACAAGACAAAGACAAGACAAAGACAAGACAAAGACAAGACAAAGACAAGACAAAGACAAGACAAAGACAAGACAAAGACAAGACAAAGACAAGACAAAGACAAGACAAAGACAAGACAAAGACAAGACAAAGACAAGACAAAGACAAGACAAAGACAAGACAAAGACAAGACAAAGACAAGACAAAGACAAGACAAAGACAAGACAAAGACAAGACAAAGACAAGACAAAGACAAGACAAAGACAAGACAAAGACAAGACAAAGACAAGACAAAGACAAGACAAAGACAAGACAAAGACAAGACAAAGACAAGACAAAGACAAAGACAAGACAAAGACAAGACAAAGACAAGACAAAGACAAGACAAAGACAAGACAAAGACAAGACAAAGACAAGACAAAGACAAGACAAAGACAAGACAAAGACAAGACAAAGACAAGACAAAGACAAGACAAAGACAAGACAAAGACAAGACAAAGACAAGACAAAGACAAGACAAAGACAAGACAAAGACAAGACAAAGACAAGACAAAGACAAGACAAAGACAAGACAAAGACAAGACAAAGACAAGACAAAGACAAGACAAAGACAAGACAAAGACAAGACAAAGACAAGACAAAGACAAGACAAAGACAAGACAAAGACAAGACAAAGACAAGACAAAGACAAGACAAAGACAAGACAAAGACAAGACAAAGACAAGACAAAGACAAGACAAAGACAAGACAAAGACAAGACAAAGACAAGACAAAGACAAGACAAAGACAAGACAAAGACAAGACAAAGACAAGACAAAGACAAGACAAAGACAAGACAAAGACAAGACAAAGACAAGACAAAGACAAGACAAAGACAAGACAAAGACAAGACAAAGACAAGACAAAGACAAGACAAAGACAAGACAAAGACAAGACAAAGACAAGACAAAGACAAGACAAAGACAAGACAAAGACAAGACAAAGACAAGACAAAGACAAGACAAAGACAAGACAAAGACAAGACAAAGACAAGACAAAGACAAGACAAAGACAAGACAAAGACAAGACAAAGACAAGACAAAGACAAGACAAAGACAAGACAAAGACAAGACAAAGACAAGACAAAGACAAGACAAAGACAAGACAA
Source organism: Topomyia yanbarensis (assembly GCF_030247195.1). Lineage (NCBI taxonomy): Eukaryota > Metazoa > Arthropoda > Insecta > Diptera > Culicidae > Topomyia > Topomyia yanbarensis. The sequence continues at coordinate 13,221 of NW_026683907.1, read as the reverse complement.
AGACAAGACAAAGACAAGACAAAGACAAGACAAAGACAAGACAAAGACAAGACAAAGACAAGACAAAGACAAGACAAAGACAAGACAAAGACAAGACAAAGACAAGACAAAGACAAGACAAAGACAAGACAAAGACAAGACAAAGACAAGACAAAGACAAGACAAAGACAAGACAAAGACAAGACAAAGACAAGACAAAGACAAGACAAAGACAAGACAAAGACAAGACAAAGACAAGACAAAGACAAGACAAAGACAAGACAAAGACAAGACAAAGACAAGACAAAGACAAGACAAAGACAAGACAAAGACAAGACAAAGACAAGACAAAGACAAGACAAAGACAAGACAAAGACAAGACAAAGACAAGACAAAGACAAGACAAAGACAAGACAAAGACAAGACAAAGACAAGACAAAGACAAGACAAAGACAAGACAAAGACAAGACAAAGACAAGACAAAGACAAGACAAAGACAAGACAAAGACAAGACAAAGACAAGACAAAGACAAGACAAAGACAAGACAAAGACAAGACAAAGACAAGACAAAGACAAGACAAAGACAAGACAAAGACAAGACAAAGACAAGACAAAGACAAGACAAAGACAAGACAAAGACAAGACAAAGACAAGACAAAGACAAGACAAAGACAAGACAAAGACAAGACAAAGACAAGACAAAGACAAGACAAAGACAAGACAAAGACAAGACAAAGACAAGACAAAGACAAGACAAAGACAAGACAAAGACAAGACAAAGACAAGACAAAGACAAGACAAAGACAAGACAAAGACAAGACAAAGACAAGACAAAGACAAGACAAAGACAAGACAAAGACAAGACAAAGACAAGACAAAGACAAGACAAAGACAAGACAAAGACAAGACAAAGACAAGACAAAGACAAGACAAAGACAAGACAAAGACAAGACAAAGACAAGACAAAGACAAGACAAAGACAAGACAAAGACAAGACAAAGACAAGACAAAGACAAGACAAAGACAAGACAAAGACAAGACAAAGACAAGACAAAGACAAGACAAAGACAAGACAAAGACAAGACAAAGACAAGACAAAGACAAGACAAAGACAAGACAAAGACAAGACAAAGACAAGACAAAGACAAGACAAAGACAAGACAAAGACAAGACAAAGACAAGACAAAGACAAGACAAAGACAAGACAAAGACAAGACAAAGACAAGACAAAGACAAGACAAAGACAAGACAAAGACAAGACAAAGACAAGACAAAGACAAGACAAAGACAAGACAAAGACAAGACAAAGACAAGACAAAGACAAGACAAAGACAAGACAAAGACAAGACAAAGACAAGACAAAGACAAGACAAAGACAAGACAAAGACAAGACAAAGACAAGACAAAGACAAGACAAAGACAAGACAAAGACAAGACAAAGACAAGACAAAGACAAGACAAAGACAAGACAAAGACAAGACAAAGACAAGACAAAGACAAGACAAAGACAAGACAAAGACAAGACAAAGACAAGACAAAGACAAGACAAAGACAAGACAAAGACAAGACAAAGACAAGACAAAGACAAGACAAAGACAAGACAAAGACAAGACAAAGACAAGACAAAGACAAGACAAAGACAAGACAAAGACAAGACAAAGACAAGACAAAGACAAGACAAAGACAAGACAAAGACAAGACAAAGACAAGACAAAGACAAGACAAAGACAAGACAAAGACAAGACAAAGACAAGACAAAGACAAGACAAAGACAAGACAAAGACAAGACAAAGACAAGACAAAGACAAGACAAAGACAAGACAAAGACAAGACAAAGACAAGACAAAGACAAGACAAAGACAAGACAAAGACAAGACAAAGACAAGACAAAGACAAGACAAAGACAAGACAAAGACAAGACAAAGACAAGACAAAGACAAGACAAAGACAAGACAAAGACAAGACAAAGACAAGACAAAGACAAGACAAAGACAAGACAAAGACAAGACAAAGACAAGACAAAGACAAGACAAAGACAAGACAAAGACAAGACAAAGACAAGACAAAGACAAGACAAAGACAAGACAAAGACAAGACAAAGACAAGACAAAGACAAGACAAAGACAAGACAAAGACAAGACAAAGACAAGACAAAGACAAGACAAAGACAAGACAAAGACAAGACAAAGACAAGACAAAGACAAGACAAAGACAAGACAAAGACAAGACAAAGACAAGACAAAGACAAGACAAAGACAAGACAAAGACAAGACAAAGACAAGACAAAGACAAGACAAAGACAAGACAAAGACAAGACAAAGACAAGACAAAGACAAGACAAAGACAAGACAAAGACAAGACAAAGACAAGACAAAGACAAGACAAAGACAAGACAAAGACAAGACAAAGACAAGACAAAGACAAGACAAAGACAAGACAAAGACAAGACAAAGACAAGACAAAGACAAGACAAAGACAAGACAAAGACAAGACAAAGACAAGACAAAGACAAGACAAAGACAAGACAAAGACAAGACAAAGACAAGACAAAGACAAGACAAAGACAAGACAAAGACAAGACAAAGACAAGACAAAGACAAGACAAAGACAAGACAAAGACAAGACAAAGACAAGACAAAGACAAGACAAAGACAAGACAAAGACAAGACAAAGACAAGACAAAGACAAGACAAAGACAAGACAAAGACAAGACAAAGACAAGACAAAGACAAGACAAAGACAAGACAAAGACAAGACAAAGACAAGACAAAGACAAGACAAAGACAAGACAAAGACAAGACAAAGACAAGACAAAGACAAGACAAAGACAAGACAAAGACAAGACAAAGACAAGACAAAGACAAGACAAAGACAAGACAAAGACAAGACAAAGACAAGACAAAGACAAGACAAAGACAAGACAAAGACAAGACAAAGACAAGACAAAGACAAGACAAAGACAAGACAAAGACAAGACAAAGACAAGACAAAGACAAGACAAAGACAAGACAAAGACAAGACAAAGACAAGACAAAGACAAGACAAAGACAAGACAAAGACAAGACAAAGACAAGACAAAGACAAGACAAAGACAAGACAAAGACAAGACAAAGACAAGACAAAGACAAGACAAAGACAAGACAAAGACAAGACAAAGACAAGACAAAGACAAGACAAAGACAAGACAAAGACAAGACAAAGACAAGACAAAGACAAGACAAAGACAAGACAAAGACAAGACAAAGACAAGACAAAGACAAGACAAAGACAAGACAAAGACAAGACAAAGACAAGACAAAGACAAGACAAAGACAAGACAAAGACAAGACAAAGACAAGACAAAGACAAGACAAAGACAAGACAAAGACAAGACAAAGACAAGACAAAGACAAGACAAAGACAAGACAAAGACAAGACAAAGACAAGACAAAGACAAGACAAAGACAAGACAAAGACAAGACAAAGACAAGACAAAGACAAGACAAAGACAAGACAAAGACAAGACAAAGACAAGACAAAGACAAGACAAAGACAAGACAAAGACAAGACAAAGACAAGACAAAGACAAGACAAAGACAAGACAAAGACAAGACAAAGACAAGACAAAGACAAGACAAAGACAAGACAAAGACAAGACAAAGACAAGACAAAGACAAGACAAAGACAAGACAAAGACAAGACAAAGACAAGACAAAGACAAGACAAAGACAAGACAAAGACAAGACAAAGACAAGACAAAGACAAGACAAAGACAAGACAAAGACAAGACAAAGACAAGACAAAGACAAGACAAAGACAAGACAAAGACAAGACAAAGACAAGACAAAGACAAGACAAAGACAAGACAAAGACAAGACAAAGACAAGACAAAGACAAGACAAAGACAAGACAAAGACAAGACAAAGACAAGACAAAGACAAGACAAAGACAAGACAAAGACAAGACAAAGACAAGACAAAGACAAGACAAAGACAAGACAAAGACAAGACAAAGACAAGACAAAGACAAGACAAAGACAAGACAAAGACAAGACAAAGACAAGACAAAGACAAGACAAAGACAAGACAAAGACAAGACAAAGACAAGACAAAGACAAGACAAAGACAAGACAAAGACAAGACAAAGACAAGACAAAGACAAGACAAAGACAAGACAAAGACAAGACAAAGACAAGACAAAGACAAGACAAAGACAAGACAAAGACAAGACAAAGACAAGACAAAGACAAGACAAAGACAAGACAAAGACAAGACAAAGACAAGACAAAGACAAGACAAAGACAAGACAAAGACAAGACAAAGACAAGACAAAGACAAGACAAAGACAAGACAAAGACAAGACAAAGACAAGACAAAGACAAGACAAAGACAAGACAAAGACAAGACAAAGACAAGACAAAGACAAGACAAAGACAAGACAAAGACAAGACAAAGACAAGACAAAGACAAGACAAAGACAAGACAAAGACAAGACAAAGACAAGACAAAGACAAGACAAAGACAAGACAAAGACAAGACAAAGACAAGACAAAGACAAGACAAAGACAAGACAAAGACAAGACAAAGACAAGACAAAGACAAGACAAAGACAAGACAAAGACAAGACAAAGACAAGACAAAGACAAGACAAAGACAAGACAAAGACAAGACAAAGACAAGACAAAGACAAGACAAAGACAAGACAAAGACAAGACAAAGACAAGACAAAGACAAGACAAAGACAAGACAAAGACAAGACAAAGACAAGACAAAGACAAGACAAAGACAAGACAAAGACAAGACAAAGACAAGACAAAGACAAGACAAAGACAAGACAAAGACAAGACAAAGACAAGACAAAGACAAGACAAAGACAAGACAAAGACAAGACAAAGACAAGACAAAGACAAGACAAAGACAAGACAAAGACAAGACAAAGACAAGACAAAGACAAGACAAAGACAAGACAAAGACAAGACAAAGACAAGACAAAGACAAGACAAAGACAAGACAAAGACAAGACAAAGACAAGACAAAGACAAGACAAAGACAAGACAAAGACAAGACAAAGACAAGACAAAGACAAGACAAAGACAAGACAAAGACAAGACAAAGACAAGACAAAGACAAGACAAAGACAAGACAAAGACAAGACAAAGACAAGACAAAGACAAGACAAAGACAAGACAAAGACAAGACAAAGACAAGACAAAGACAAGACAAAGACAAGACAAAGACAAGACAAAGACAAGACAAAGACAAGACAAAGACAAGACAAAGACAAGACAAAGACAAGACAAAGACAAGACAAAGACAAGACAAAGACAAGACAAAGACAAGACAAAGACAAGACAAAGACAAGACAAAGACAAGACAAAGACAAGACAAAGACAAGACAAAGACAAGACAAAGACAAGACAAAACAAAGACAAGACAAAGACAAGACAAAGACAAGACAAAGACAAGACAAAGACAAGACAAAGACAAGACAAAGACAAGACAAAGACAAGACAAAGACAAGACAAAGACAAGACAAAGACAAGACAAAGACAAGACAAAGACAAGACAAAGACAAGACAAAGACAAGACAAAGACAAGACAAAGACAAGACAAAGACAAGACAAAGACAAGACAAAGACAAGACAAAGACAAGACAAAGACAAGACAAAGACAAGACAAAGACAAGACAAAGACAAGACAAAGACAAGACAAAGACAAGACAAAGACAAGACAAAGACAAGACAAAGACAAGACAAAGACAAGACAAAGACAAGACAAAGACAAGACAAAGACAAGACAAAGACAAGACAAAGACAAGACAAAGACAAGACAAAGACAAGACAAAGACAAGACAAAGACAAGACAAAGACAAGACAAAGACAAGACAAAGACAAGACAAAGACAAGACAAAGACAAGACAAAGACAAGACAAAGACAAGACAAAGACAAGACAAAGACAAGACAAAGACAAGACAAAGACAAGACAAAGACAAGACAAAGACAAGACAAAGACAAGACAAAGACAAGACAAAGACAAGACAAAGACAAGACAAAGACAAGACAAAGACAAGACAAAGACAAGACAAAGACAAGACAAAGACAAGACAAAGACAAGACAAAGACAAGACAAAGACAAGACAAAGACAAGACAAAGACAAGACAAAGACAAGACAAAGACAAGACAAAGACAAGACAAAGACAAGACAAAGACAAGACAAAGACAAGACAAAGACAAGACAAAGACAAGACAAAGACAAGACAAAGACAAGACAAAGACAAGACAAAGACAAGACAAAGACAAGACAAAGACAAGACAAAGACAAGACAAAGACAAGACAAAGACAAGACAAAGACAAGACAAAGACAAGACAAAGACAAGACAAAGACAAGACAAAGACAAGACAAAGACAAGACAAAGACAAGACAAAGACAAGACAAAGACAAGACAAAGACAAGACAAAGACAAGACAAAGACAAGACAAAGACAAGACAAAGACAAGACAAAGACAAGACAAAGACAAGACAAAGACAAGACAAAGACAAGACAAAGACAAGACAAAGACAAGACAAAGACAAGACAAAGACAAGACAAAGACAAGACAAAGACAAGACAAAGACAAGACAAAGACAAGACAAAGACAAGACAAAGACAAGACAAAGACAAGACAAAGACAAGACAAAGACAAGACAAAGACAAGACAAAGACAAGACAAAGACAAGACAAAGACAAGACAAAGACAAGACAAAGACAAGACAAAGACAAGACAAAGACAAGACAAAGACAAGACAAAGACAAGACAAAGACAAGACAAAGACAAGACAAAGACAAGACAAAGACAAGACAAAGACAAGACAAAGACAAGACAAAGACAAGACAAAGACAAGACAAAGACAAGACAAAGACAAGACAAAGACAAGACAAAGACAAGACAAAGACAAGACAAAGACAAGACAAAGACAAGACAAAGACAAGACAAAGACAAGACAAAGACAAGACAAAGACAAGACAAAGACAAGACAAAGACAAGACAAAGACAAGACAAAGACAAGACAAAGACAAGACAAAGACAAGACAAAGACAAGACAAAGACAAGACAAAGACAAGACAAAGACAAGACAAAGACAAGACAAAGACAAGACAAAGACAAGACAAAGACAAGACAAAGACAAGACAAAGACAAGACAAAGACAAGACAAAGACAAGACAAAGACAAGACAAAGACAAGACAAAGACAAGACAAAGACAAGACAAAGACAAGACAAAGACAAGACAAAGACAAGACAAAGACAAGACAAAGACAAGACAAAGACAAGACAAAGACAAGACAAAGACAAGACAAAGACAAGACAAAGACAAGACAAAGACAAGACAAAGACAAGACAAAGACAAGACAAAGACAAGACAAAGACAAGACAAAGACAAGACAAAGACAAGACAAAGACAAGACAAAGACAAGACAAAGACAAGACAAAGACAAGACAAAGACAAGACAAAGACAAGACAAAGACAAGACAAAGACAAGACAAAGACAAGACAAAGACAAGACAAAGACAAGACAAAGACAAGACAAAGACAAGACAAAGACAAGACAAAGACAAGACAAAGACAAGACAAAGACAAGACAAAGACAAGACAAAGACAAGACAAAGACAAGACAAAGACAAGACAAAGACAAGACAAAGACAAGACAAAGACAAGACAAAGACAAGACAAAGACAAGACAAAGACAAGACAAAGACAAGACAAAGACAAGACAAAGACAAGACAAAGACAAGACAAAGACAAGACAAAGACAAGACAAAGACAAGACAAAGACAAGACAAAGACAAGACAAAGACAAGACAAAGACAAGACAAAGACAAGACAAAGACAAGACAAAGACAAGACAAAGACAAGACAAAGACAAGACAAAGACAAGACAAAGACAAGACAAAGACAAGACAAAGACAAGACAAAGACAAGACAAAGACAAGACAAAGACAAGACAAAGACAAGACAAAGACAAGACAAAGACAAGACAAAGACAAGACAAAGACAAGACAAAGACAAGACAAAGACAAGACAAAGACAAGACAAAGACAAGACAAAGACAAGACAAAGACAAGACAAAGACAAGACAAAGACAAGACAAAGACAAGACAAAGACAAGACAAAGACAAGACAAAGACAAGACAAAGACAAGACAAAGACAAGACAAAGACAAGACAAAGACAAGACAAAGACAAGACAAAGACAAGACAAAGACAAGACAAAGACAAGACAAAGACAAGACAAAGACAAGACAAAGACAAGACAAAGACAAGACAAAGACAAGACAAAGACAAGACAAAGACAAGACAAAGACAAGACAAAGACAAGACAAAGACAAGACAAAGACAAGACAAAGACAAGACAAAGACAAGACAAAGACAAGACAAAGACAAGACAAAGACAAGACAAAGACAAGACAAAGACAAGACAAAGACAAGACAAAGACAAGACAAAGACAAGACAAAGACAAGACAAAGACAAGACAAAGACAAGACAAAGACAAGACAAAGACAAGACAAAGACAAGACAAAGACAAGACAAAGACAAGACAAAGACAAGACAAAGACAAGACAAAGACAAGACAAAGACAAGACAAAGACAAGACAAAGACAAGACAAAGACAAGACAAAGACAAGACAAAGACAAGACAAAGACAAGACAAAGACAAGACAAAGACAAGACAAAGACAAGACAAAGACAAGACAAAGACAAGACAAAGACAAGACAAAGACAAGACAAAGACAAGACAAAGACAAGACAAAGACAAGACAAAGACAAGACAAAGACAAGACAAAGACAAGACAAAGACAAGACAAAGACAAGACAAAGACAAGACAAAGACAAGACAAAGACAAGACAAAGACAAGACAAAGACAAGACAAAGACAAGACAAAGACAAGACAAAGACAAGACAAAGACAAGACAAAGACAAGACAAAGACAAGACAAAGACAAGACAAAGACAAGACAAAGACAAGACAAAGACAAGACAAAGACAAGACAAAGACAAGACAAAGACAAGACAAAGACAAGACAAAGACAAGACAAAGACAAGACAAAGACAAGACAAAGACAAGACAAAGACAAGACAAAGACAAGACAAAGACAAGACAAAGACAAGACAAAGACAAGACAAAGACAAGACAAAGACAAGACAAAGACAAGACAAAGACAAGACAAAGACAAGACAAAGACAAGACAAAGACAAGACAAAGACAAGACAAAGACAAGACAAAGACAAGACAAAGACAAGACAAAGACAAGACAAAGACAAGACAAAGACAAGACAAAGACAAGACAAAGACAAGACAAAGACAAGACAAAGACAAGACAAAGACAAGACAAAGACAAGACAAAGACAAGACAAAGACAAGACAAAGACAAGACAAAGACAAGACAAAGACAAGACAAAGACAAGACAAAGACAAGACAAAGACAAGACAAAGACAAGACAAAGACAAGACAAAGACAAGACAAAGACAAGACAAAGACAAGACAAAGACAAGACAAAGACAAGACAAAGACAAGACAAAGACAAGACAAAGACAAGACAAAGACAAGACAAAGACAAGACAAAGACAAGACAAAGACAAGACAAAGACAAGACAAAGACAAGACAAAGACAAGACAAAGACAAGACAAAGACAAGACAAAGACAAGACAAAGACAAGACAAAGACAAGACAAAGACAAGACAAAGACAAGACAAAGACAAGACAAAGACAAGACAAAGACAAGACAAAGACAAGACAAAGACAAGACAAAGACAAGACAAAGACAAGACAAAGACAAGACAAAGACAAGACAAAGACAAGACAAAGACAAGACAAAGACAAGACAAAGACAAGACAAAGACAAGACAAAGACAAGACAAAGACAAGACAAAGACAAGACAAAGACAAGACAAAGACAAGACAAAGACAAGACAAAGACAAGACAAAGACAAGACAAAGACAAGACAAAGACAAGACAAAGACAAGACAAAGACAAGACAAAGACAAGACAAAAAGACAAGACAAAGACAAGACAAAGACAAGACAAAGACAAGACAAAGACAAGACAAAGACAAGACAAAGACAAGACAAAGACAAGACAAAGACAAGACAAAGACAAGACAAAGACAAGACAAAGACAAGACAAAGACAAGACAAAGACAAGACAAAGACAAGACAAAGACAAGACAAAGACAAGACAAAGACAAGACAAAGACAAGACAAAGACAAGACAAAGACAAGACAAAGACAAGACAAAGACAAGACAAAGACAAGACAAAGACAAGACAAAGACAAGACAAAGACAAGACAAAGACAAGACAAAGACAAGACAAAGACAAGACAAAGACAAGACAAAGACAAGACAAAGACAAGACAAAGACAAGACAAAGACAAGACAAAGACAAGACAAAGACAAGACAAAGACAAGACAAAGACAAGACAAAGACAAGACAAAGACAAGACAAAGACAAGACAAAGACAAGACAAAGACAAGACAAAGACAAGACAAAGACAAGACAAAGACAAGACAAAGACAAGACAAAGACAAGACAAAGACAAGACAAAGACAAGACAAAGACAAGACAAAGACAAGACAAAGACAAGACAAAGACAAGACAAAGACAAGACAAAGACAAGACAAAGACAAGACAAAGACAAGACAAAGACAAGACAAAGACAAGACAAAGACAAGACAAAGACAAGACAAAGACAAGACAAAGACAAGACAAAGACAAGACAAAGACAAGACAAAGACAAGACAAAGACAAGACAAAGACAAGACAAAGACAAGACAAAGACAAGACAAAGACAAGACAAAGACAAGACAAAGACAAGACAAAGACAAGACAAAGACAAGACAAAGACAAGACAAAGACAAGACAAAGACAAGACAAAGACAAGACAAAGACAAGACAAAGACAAGACAAAGACAAGACAAAGACAAGACAAAGACAAGACAAAGACAAGACAAAGACAAGACAAAGACAAGACAAAGACAAGACAAAGACAAGACAAAGACAAGACAAAGACAAGACAAAGACAAGACAAAGACAAGACAAAGACAAGACAAAGACAAGACAAAGACAAGACAAAGACAAGACAAAGACAAGACAAAGACAAGACAAAGACAAGACAAAGACAAGACAAAGACAAGACAAAGACAAGACAAAGACAAGACAAAGACAAGACAAAGACAAGACAAAGACAAGACAAAGACAAGACAAAGACAAGACAAAGACAAGACAAAGACAAGACAAAGACAAGACAAAGACAAGACAAAGACAAGACAAAGACAAGACAAAGACAAGACAAAGACAAGACAAAGACAAGACAAAGACAAGACAAAGACAAGACAAAGACAAGACAAAGACAAGACAAAGACAAGACAAAGACAAGACAAAGACAAGACAAAGACAAGACAAAGACAAGACAAAGACAAGACAAAGACAAGACAAAGACAAGACAAAGACAAGACAAAGACAAGACAAAGACAAGACAAAGACAAGACAAAGACAAGACAAAGACAAGACAAAGACAAGACAAAGACAAGACAAAGACAAGACAAAGACAAGACAAAGACAAGACAAAGACAAGACAAAGACAAGACAAAGACAAGACAAAGACAAGACAAAGACAAGACAAAGACAAGACAAAGACAAGACAAAGACAAGACAAAGACAAGACAAAGACAAGACAAAGACAAGACAAAGACAAGACAAAGACAAGACAAAGACAAGACAAAGACAAGACAAAGACAAGACAAAGACAAGACAAAGACAAGACAAAGACAAGACAAAGACAAGACAAAGACAAGACAAAGACAAGACAAAGACAAGACAAAGACAAGACAAAGACAAGACAAAGACAAGACAAAGACAAGACAAAGACAAGACAAAGACAAGACAAAGACAAGACAAAGACAAGACAAAGACAAGACAAAGACAAGACAAAGACAAGACAAAGACAAGACAAAGACAAGACAAAGACAAGACAAAGACAAGACAAAGACAAGACAAAGACAAGACAAAGACAAGACAAAGACAAGACAAAGACAAGACAAAGACAAGACAAAGACAAGACAAAGACAAGACAAAGACAAGACAAAGACAAGACAAAGACAAGACAAAGACAAGACAAAGACAAGACAAAGACAAGACAAAGACAAGACAAAGACAAGACAAAGACAAGACAAAGACAAGACAAAGACAAGACAAAGACAAGACAAAGACAAGACAAAGACAAGACAAAGACAAGACAAAGACAAGACAAAGACAAGACAAAGACAAGACAAAGACAAGACAAAGACAAGACAAAGACAAGACAAAGACAAGACAAAGACAAGACAAAGACAAGACAAAGACAAGACAAAGACAAGACAAAGACAAGACAAAGACAAGACAAAGACAAGACAAAGACAAGACAAAGACAAGACAAAGACAAGACAAAGACAAGACAAAGACAAGACAAAGACAAGACAAAGACAAGACAAAGACAAGACAAAGACAAGACAAAGACAAGACAAAGACAAGACAAAGACAAGACAAAGACAAGACAAAGACAAGACAAAGACAAGACAAAGACAAGACAAAGACAAGACAAAGACAAGACAAAGACAAGACAAAGACAAGACAAAGACAAGACAAAGACAAGACAAAGACAAGACAAAGACAAGACAAAGACAAGACAAAGACAAGACAAAGACAAGACAAAGACAAGACAAAGACAAGACAAAGACAAGACAAAGACAAGACAAAGACAAGACAAAGACAAGACAAAGACAAGACAAAGACAAGACAAAGACAAGACAAAGACAAGACAAAGACAAGACAAAGACAAGACAAAGACAAGACAAAGACAAGACAAAGACAAGACAAAGACAAGACAAAGACAAGACAAAGACAAGACAAAGACAAGACAAAGACAAGACAAAGACAAGACAAAGACAAGACAAAGACAAGACAAAGACAAGACAAAGACAAGACAAAGACAAGACAAAGACAAGACAAAGACAAGACAAAGACAAGACAAAGACAAGACAAAGACAAGACAAAGACAAGACAAAGACAAGACAAAGACAAGACAAAGACAAGACAAAGACAAGACAAAGACAAGACAAAGACAAGACAAAGACAAGACAAAGACAAGACAAAGACAAGACAAAGACAAGACAAAGACAAGACAAAGACAAGACAAAGACAAGACAAAGACAAGACAAAGACAAGACAAAGACAAGACAAAGA
>NW_026683906.1:0-17279 GCF_030247195.1 Topomyia yanbarensis | reverse complement strand
ATAAAAAAAAAAGATGGGCGGTTTGAGCCTAGGTCAGTGGCTTTCGACTGGCATGACCCATTCTCGTTGGTTCGGACTGGTTGGTTTGTTCCTACTTACTAGTGAATAGATCAATCCGCTTGGATGACATAGGAGATAACAATAGAAAATAGGACCAACATTGGGTAAACTACTCTACATTTTGACTGCTACCTAACAATGCAAGACTCATTACCTTAATTGAATAAAATTGTAAGATTGCTGAATTGCTGGCATAAAATGATGAATTAACAGGAGGTTGATAAAATCGGGTACAAAAAGTTAATAAAATCGGGAGTGCATAATAACGGGGGGAGGCATAAAACCGGGAGTTTATAAAAACGGGTCGAAGCTGCACACTGAAAAATTTTCTTTTACGTATCTAAAACGATAAACATTAGATTTTTGACATTTTATGATGGGGTAACGTGAAGGACTTTTAAAAAGGGCATAATCACACGAATTAACTGTTTTTGTTGGAACAAAATTCCAAAAGATCTCGAAAACTATCGCATTTTGGAAGATTTTTGTTAAATACATTTTCATTTAAAATAAGACTAAGAATTATATTCTGTAATAAAATTACAGTTTTGGCAATTAGTATGAAATTTAAAAACATGTATAAAGTTATTGTTATAAAAGCTTTTTTACGGATAATTCAAAATATTTCATTTCTCATTAGGTTTTTGTTTCCAAAATATAAAAAATTAGAAAAAATTGGTTTTCTTGCAATTTAAATTTTTAACACAAATTTTTGATTTTGTGAAAAATGATACAACATTTTTTCAGTGTATATTTTTTCGTACATAAATATTCATTCCCGAAATCTCGTTCTCAGAAAGTTTTGCTGTATAAAATACAGTAATCGAACAAAATTTTGAAATTAATGCATGTGGAAATGTTTACGCCCTTTTGAAAGATTGCTCTTGTATCATAATATTGCAATTGTCAGAGAAAATAATGGAGACATAAACCGAACACAACTTCAAAGTTTCGTTCGAATCGACGATGGTCATATTTTGTGGTCGGCCGGTTTCTCATGGAATCACTCACCAGGTGGTATCAAAAATTTAAATATTAAAAAATCAAATTTAAAATTAAAACTTAAGATATCAGGTGGTAGAGCAGGTGATATTTTGCTCTGTTGCAAAAAACAAGGTAAAAAATTAAAGGAGGGAGGGTAAAGGTTTCAGCAAGAAAAAAATCACTCTTTGCGATTTTTTTTAGAACTTTGGGTAAGCGAATTGACTAAAAATTTTGTGTGTTATGATGTATCATTTCAATAACATTCTGTAATTTTTTCATACAAAAATATTCATAAGTGACTAGGTGATGAAGATTTTTGTAGAATGTCTCTGGAAAAAACAAGATTTGCGGTGTTACCTGCCATTCAAAAACCCCTACGTTGAGTTTTTGAGATAATTATTCTATTAAGGGAGCTTTTTACTCATTTGATATAAAAATTGCTATCTTTCACGAAAAATTCCGCCATTTTATGAGTAAAATATTCCTTTAATCGAAAAATTATCTCAAAAACTCAATGTAGGGGTTAGGTGTTTTTCACATAGAATGCGTATGCTAAATTTGAAATAATTCGGTTAAGTCGTTTTTGAACGGCAGGCAACACCGAAAATCGTGTTTTTCCAGAGACGGTCTACAAACAGCTTCATCACCGAGTCGCTTGTGGATATTTTTGCATGAAAAAATTACAGAATGTTATTGAAATGATAACACGCAAAAATTTTGGTCAACTCGCCTTACCCGAAGTTATAAAAAAATTCGCAAAAAAACCCGCCCTTAACAAAGCTGTATTTCGAGAAAAAATACTAAAAAATCGTTTATTATTGCATTGAGTTTTATTTAATCAAACTTTTTAATGATAACTTAGTTTGTAATAATCAAGACAATAGTCAAATAGTTACAAAAAAGCCATCTCCAAGTTTTTTTTAATTATGCATGAAAATACATCAATACACACGATATACATCATAAATGTTCACATTGAAGGTCAAACTTCCTCAATGATGGATCCTTAATAAACCCACAAAAATTCATTTCCAACATTTTTTTTTAAAATTTGTGTCTCCACTGTCAACAACTTATAATAATATAGACGATGACACAATCGAGGTATGAATACACGACTTAAAACCGCATACTTCTAATAACGTTGTAAATCGTCTGTTGTGGTCACAAAAAAAACATTTTTAACAGGCCGACCGACAATTTTTAACTGGTTTAAGTATCACAAAACACGAAGCTGTCGATATTCTTTCTGCTATAAAATATGCAGATGTGATAAAAAGAGTCTTTATTATATTTGGGATTATCAACGAATCTATAAGGGCGAATGCTTTCAAAAAATGAGGTCTATACTCAGGAAAAAGGAAGGAAAAATCTAGAAGTATTTAAAGTTCTCTTTTTGTGCCAAGCAACTCTGAAAACACTCCGGAATTTCACTCTATCGTGGCCATGAAGGCCAACCATTGTAATACTTAAAACATGTGGTTGAAAGTGATTTAAGTTGCGTGAGAAGGTAATAATACACAAACACCAGCTCAACAACGATCCGGCCCAGTACTACCAAACCAACTGCCATTTCAAATAGCGAAGTAACAACGAATACACCAAATACCAACAACCAACACCAGGAATAAAGAATCAAATACCGATGACGAAGGATTTACAATAGCGACCCGTACGTACAAGAAACAAACAAGAACGTCGGACCGTGAACATCATGAATGCAGTACCGATGACGATATGCACGTGAACGAAAACACGAGAGAAGACGGACCGAATGACCCCCAAGGTGCGGCAGACAACGCACCCTAGGACACCACCAAGGAAGAGGATATCAACAAGCAGCAGCAAGCTGCGTCAACAAGACACATGTAATTGAATTTTAATTTTTATATATTGTAAATATCATTAATGACCCACGGCTCAGTTATGCTAACGCATTGTGCCTGGTCAAATAAACAAGGCAAAAAAGACAATGATACCAAAAACTTCAGAAAGTGTGAAGTGAATCAGGCTGAAGAAAATGTTTGGCATCCTATTTGATATGGATTTTTTGGGAAATTTACAAATTTTAGTGGAGCTATCTGGTTAGTTTGTTCACTAAAAAAATTATTTCATAAATAGAACGAAAATGTTCATACAATGCATGAATTTTTTCATCATATTCTTGAAAAATGCTTTTTCGTGCATTGTAAATAGTTGGTTTCGTTCATTTCACGAACTACAAAAAAGGGCAACATGATGAACGAAAATCTTTTATTTAGCTTACGTTGCACGAAAGTTGCTGTCGATGATAAAACTATATTTCGTGAATGAAAGAAATGTTCCGTTCTTTTACTAAATGGTTGTATATAGCACGAATATTTTCGAAAATGCGTATTTATTTTTCGTATATTGAACGATTTCGTTAGTCACACGATTTCATATTCGTTCATCGAACAAAAGCTGTCGTATTTTTGCATATTATTGCTTCATCCGATCTTGTAGGATCGATGTTTGGCAAGATCGATTTTTTAAATTAAATTAACCGATCTGGTAATATCGATTTTATTTCAAAGTGCTCACCACTATTTAGTACTGGAATGATTGTTGTATTTTTTGTCCGTTCCATTTACATTTGCGAAAGTTACATACACATGAAAGTTACTCTCGTAGTAACCTTCTTTGCGACAAAATATTGCAGGGATTCTTCGGTGAAAACCGTGGATAGCGCTAAACAAATATTTACGAACGTCTTCCTTGATGATGGGCACTTTGAGAAAATAATCAATTTTTACAAATCGATATTTTAGTTCGCGGCGGAAAAAATCGATTGTTCGAGTTAAAGCTGAAGCTCTTTTAAAGTTGATTTTATTTTTATTGAGGATTGTTCGTTAACAGTACACATATTTCGTGGGATGTCAACGAACCGATTTGGTAAATTGTTCGAATTATTTGATAAAATAACAGTAAAAAATGTTATATTGGCATTATCCGTACATATTACGATTTTTTGTACATAGATATTTTGAGGATTCTTCGGAAGAAAATCGTTCATACTACGGAAGGGACACGTAAATATTAGAAAAACTTTGGTATATTTTTTCAAACAAAGAATAATGCAACTCATTCGTAATAAGAACACGAAATACGTTTCGTGGATTTAACGAAAAAATCATAGAACTACGATTGATTCATCGTATGTACGAAAAGTTCGAGTACTTTACGAATGTTGTTTGTTCAAAACCTATGCATACCACCAGGTTTACGAATATATTCTCTCAGTGTTGTTACCAATGATGGAAGTTGAGTTTTTTATATTTTTTTCCATACAAGAGTAGCCGTAACAAGCAGTTCGTTTACAAAATTCGTACGTAGCAGATTGATTCTAAAATGTAGTGTTTTTGGAGGTAGTAGATTATTGTCTATACACGATGAACGATTTTCAGGAAAGAAATTTCTCCACTTGACGTCAACTTGATTTCATTCGACTTCTATTGCGATATAGGAACTTTTTGAGGTCTGGGTAATTTCACGGAATGAGCCATTTCGCCGAATGTCATATCGTCGAAATTAGTTTTAATTGAACGGTTGTTTAGCAAAAGAAAGGGATTTTAATAATTAAATAATATTAAAAGTGGGTATTCAAATTTGGTATTGTTCCCGGATTTATAATGATAAAATATGGAATCAGTGCTCGAGTCGCGTCAATGATTTCGCTGTATATAGAACACTGAATTTTTGGTTAGCAATATAATATATTTATAATTTGACTTGTCGCGAACCAGGTACTTCATTAGTTTTAAAATATAAGTATAAATGCAAAATAATCGTGGCGAATAATGTGGTTACGCGACATTGCTCTTTCTCGAGTGCGGTGAACTAATTCTAAACTAATTCAAACCCCTAAGTTTCAACAAGCCGGGCAAAAGAGTACCAGACTTGCGAGGCACGGTAAGAAGTGAGATTCGATTTTTTGTTAAATATTTCATATTCAAGATCGGCATCTTCGGCGAAGTTTTAGCAAATATCATCACAAGAAATTTTGCTGAAGACACCAAGTATCCTTTTCTTGAACTGATTGAACAATTTTACTTGATAATTATTTTTCTTTCACATTTACATATTTGAAAAATTGTTCCATCCTATAATACGCAGAAAATCTTAACATTTTAGTATACTAGATAGTAAATCTGACAAGTTATTATTTGTTCTACACGAAAAATATATATTTTAGCCACAAAATTATGAATAACTTCTGCTCCCCACCGTATCCCACGAGAAAATCGATTAATATAGAATTGTTAAAGTGTGTTTTATTAGAAAAATCTACCATTCCATGCAGAAATATGCAGACACGCGAATTATTTGCGAAAATCAACAGAAATCAGATGGGTTCAATAGAAATCATTTAATTGTGAGTTTATTTATTTATCATACAATATTTGAACTACTAATACTTTAAAGTAGTGTAAACAATAGAGTGATTAAAATCACAGAAAATACTTTCAAAACCTTTTTGTCTAATCCAGTGGAATCTGCTACTACGGACACTATCAAAGAATTTGCCATCGTTGGTAGTTCCACTCCCTGGTTTGACAATATCGACGATCAACCAATTCCTTCTTAATTTTTGCCTGGATCATTTCTTGCCATTCATTCATATTGATTGCTCGCAACATCACTTTATCTAGAGCCATTACGGATGGAATTGCTCCACATGCACAGAAGGTGGTCATCGAGGATGTATCCGTCCGAATGGTTCGAGTTTTGCAGTCCATCATACTGAGCCGATGATATATTTTAACTCATTTCCATTTTTCAATAGCACCAAGGATGGCAGCAGTTGCGCAATTTGATGAGATATGCACGATTCTTGACGTTTTAAAGTTGTTTTATTTTCCTCGATGAATGTGTTCGTATATGCTTGTTCAACCTTGTTGACGAGGGCTCAGGATTTGTCCAAACAGTGCACGGAGAATCAAATCGACCACATCTGCATCAGCCGAAAATGGAGAAGGAGCTTCCTTGATGTGCTTAGCGCCGATATAGCGTCCGACCACCATCTCCTAATCGGCAGGCGTGAAGACGTAGAAGACCGATGGACCGCCATCAAGAACGCTTTCATCGCCACCGGCGAGAATAATCTGGGTGAGCTACGTACCCAGAGAAAACAGTGGATCACAGATGACATCTGGAAGAAGATAGAGGAACGAAGGGACGCCAAAGCCGCGATTGAGCGAGCTAAAACACGAGGTGCCAAAGCCGCAGCCCGTCAGCGCTATTCGGCTCTAGAGAAGGAAGTAAAAGCTCATGTAGACGGGACAAAGGAGCGTTAGCAGACTCCCTAGCCGACGAAGGTGAGAAAGCCGCAAACACTGGCGACATCCGTCTCCTCTACGATATCTCATGCCGCCTTAGTGGGACAAAGATTAATGCTACGATGCCCGCGAAAGACACGTCTGGAAGTTGTTAATCGACCGCGCTGACCTGCTGAAGCGCTGTTTCGAACACTTTGAAAACCTTTTTCAAGTGTCGGTCACGCCACCAACAACTCGGCATGATCCACCAAGGGTTCGACATATTACCCGCGTCAACACCGAAGCTCCATCATTGCAAGAGATAGCGGTGCACGAAATAGAACAGAGCCCCAGGGGTCGATCGCATATCAGCAGAGATGCTCAAAGCTGACCCCGTAGTATCTGCACAACTGTTGTATCAATTATTCTACAATATCTGGGACACCACGACTTTTACGGCCGACTGGATGCAAGGCGTCTTAGTGAAGGTACCCAAAAAGAGTGACCTGACTGTATGCGATAATTGGTGGGGCATCATGTTACTGTGTATCGTTCTCAAAGTTCTCTGCAAAGAGATCCTGAACCGGATACAGGAGAAGATTGACACAACTCTCCGACGGCAGCAGGCAGGATTCCGTGCCAGACGATCCTGTGCGGACCATATTGTCACGCTCCGTATCATCCTGGAGCAAGTCAATGAATTCCAAGAGTCTCTCTACTTAGTGTTCATCGACTACGAAAAAGCTTTCGACCGTCTCAATCACGAAAATATGTGGGGAGCCCTGAGACGCAAGGGAATCCCTGAGAAAATCATCGGTCTAATTGAAGCACAATACGAGGCAGAATATTGCACGATGGTGTCTTGTCTGACCCCATCCGGGTCGTGGCTGGAGTTAGGCAAGGATCTATTCTATCACCGCTACTGGTCCTCATCGTAATCGACGAGATCCTAGTAGGAGCGATTGATCTTTTTTCTGCGTGTATATCATTATGCTGATCTCTGAGCATCTCTTCCGCTTATTTACAGCTGACGAACTCTCGAAAGTCATAGCTGGACGACCTGTCTTCACTACTTTTTCCTCCGTTTTCACTGAAGCGCTCTCGATATTGAAGCAAATTTCTTCGCCAAGCCACTGATATATCGCTTCAAATTTCTGTGGCATTTGTCCTAACGCTCATACTGTTTTTCTGTTTAGGTAAATTTAATGGGTGTTAGACTAACGCTGTCGAAATAATATTTAAAATAAACCATAAAATGAGAAAATTCGATTTCGAATATTGAATTATGTAATCCGTCTTATTGGTTACGTTTGATGCACAAATGAAATTTAAAATATAGCGAATAACGTGTTCTTTCAGCACATCTCGACTGGAAGTTGATTTATCACGATCGCACAAAATTGGAATTTTGAATTTCTAAAGAGTGCACAAAAAGCAACGCCTACTAGCTATATATCAATATATTCAGTGCTCTTCGTCATAATAATGCTATTCAGGAAGATTGGTTTTCAGGGGTTACCAAGAAAAAACATTGAAATCTCGTCGTTTTTCACGTATAACTCACGTGTCTGCATGTTTCCGCACGAAATGTTAAATGTTTTGAATAAAACGCACTTGAACAATTCTATGGAAATTGATTTTTTCGTTGGGTACGGTGGAGAACAGAAGTTTTTTTCGTAATTTTGTGGCTGAATTATATATTTTTCGAGTAGAACAAATAATAACTTGTCGGATTCACGCTCTAGTATACTATAATGTTAAGAGATTTTTTGCGTATTATAGTATGGAACACTTTTGCAGAATATTTCAAATATGTAAATGTTAAAGAAAAATAATTATTAAATAAAAACCGTTGTGTAGGGATTTTATGTTAAAAACGTTTGATATTTCAATCAGTTCGAGAAAAGGGCACTTGGTGTCTTCAGCAAAATTTCTTGTGATGATATTTGCTAAAACTTTGCCGAAGATGCCGATTTTGAATATGAAATATTTAAAAAAATAAAATTCGGATCTCACTTCTAAGCCTTGTAGTTGGGAGTTAATAGAACTTCTCTTAAGTTAATAGCTAATTCTTGTAGCTTCCAGAACTTCCGACAGATTCTAATAATTTATCTGAACTCTATAGGGGTTTCCTAGATAATAATAATTAATACCCCACAATTTAAAAAATGTGATTGAGATCTTATAAAATTCTTTGAAATTTGATGGATTTTCCCAAATTCCGTGCGACCTTCTTGAGTCTGAAGACAGTAAGGTTTCTCTGAACCTTCATGAGCCTGGAGATTGCAGGGTTCCTCTGAAGCTTGAAAGCCTTCCTTGAGGTCCATACAGATTAGGGTGTCCCAAAATGACATCATGTTAAAAAGTCATCGGGCTCACTTCTTAAATGAAAGGTTAGGGTATTGGGACCACTTTCTTCTTCGGAGTGAGTTTGCTAAAACGCTTCCTACTGGTGCGCGACTTTTGATTTTTTGAAAAATGGGCCGATTTTGGATAAAATTTCAAATTTATGCCTGTTGAAGCGGTCCTACACTGTCTTAGATATTTTTTCAGCATTTTTTATTTTCTTGGAGATCCAAACGGAGAAGTTTGGTTAGTTAGTTTGTACAAATTTTGAATTATAAGAGCGGCAGAGCCATTAAGCCAATTAAACATTAAAACATTAAAAACTGAAATTTTTGGTGTTTTCAGTATTTTTTCTTCAAAACTGGGTATCTACAAAATTTTAAAAGTACAGAAAACACTTTATATAGTTGAGCCGAATGCAGGGGCGTAATTTTTCTGAAGAAAGTGTATAGCTACGGCCAATGGGGTATAAATTATTTACGTTTTTGTTAAATAACCTTTTGACATTTTATGATATTCATAAAAAATAACACTGTTCTACAAAATAAAACAACTTAAGAGGGCTTAGTCCGCACATTATTTTTCGGAAAATAAAAGGAAAATGATGAAAAATGGCGTTTTTCGCTTGTCTCTAGTACATCAGAATCGGTTTTTATGAGCATTTGACGATTTTTTTAAAAATATTTTCTATACTAATAGCCACCTAGCGGGTTTGAAAATCACTAAAATTAAACAAATATGTCTAGTTAATAGCAAGTTATGGCGTATATTTGAAGGCTACTTACATTTTATATATAAAGTCTTATTTTCATGTTAGGAACTTTGAAGTGGAGAAAAATGCAGAAGAGTGAGGTGAGTGTTGAAAAACTGATATTTACTGTTTAGATCACATAATTCCGAAATAGTCAAATTTGAGGCAAATATCCTCGAAAAAGTTTTACAACAGAATTCAGCGCATCTTCTGACACAATCGTTTTGTTGAAGATGCCTCCTAGAAGTAATAATGGAGAATTAATTCTTCAAAAAATAATTGGAGACTTGGCGTTATTAGCAAAGTTATTATTTTTATAATTTAAGTTACAACAAAAATCATCAGATGCTCATTAAACCTCGTCCTGACATACTAAAGACGTACAGAAAACGTCATTTTTCATAATTTTTCTTCTATTTTTCGAAAAACAATGTGTGGTCAAAGCACATTTGAACTGATTTGTTTTTTGGAACAGCATTATTTTTGTTGAATTGCTAAAAATGTCAAAGGTTATTTAACAAAAACTTAATAACTCATGCCCCATTAGCCGTAGCTATACACTTTCTTCAGCAAAATTACGCCCCTGTATTCGGCTCAGCTATATAAAGTATTTTCTGTACTTTTAAAATTTTGTAGATACCCAGTTTTGAAGAAAAAATACTGAAAAGCACCAAAAATTTCACTTTTTACTAAGTTTTAATGGCCCCGCCGCTCTTATAATTCTAAATTTGTACAAACTAACTAACTAACTAACGTTTGGATCTCCAGAAAAATAAAAAATGCTGAAAAAACAGTTCGGGACCACTTCAACAGGCATAAATTTGAAATTTTATCCAAAATCGGCCCATTTTTCAAAAAATCAAAAGTCGCCACCAGTAGGAAGCGTTTTAGCAAACTCACTCCGAAGAAGAAAGTGGTCCCAATACCCTAACCTTTCATTTAAGAAGTGAGCCCGATGACTTTTTTAACATGATGTCATTTTGAGACACCCTAATACAGATACTCAAGAACTTGACAAAATTCATGAAATTGACAAAATTCTTGAAATTGAAATTTGTTGAACTTTTTCTAATCTTTCTGAAATTTCGAAATAATTAGATGGAAGTTTTAAATACTAAAAGTTCTAATTCTATGAAGTTCGTTACATTGGATTCATAGCTTTCCTAGTCTGGATATCGGAATTCAGGTAGTGAGGATGGTTTCAAACTGTTCAAATTTATTTACCGACACAGGTATCCTTACTTTTCTGCAGTTTACTAGTAGTGTATACAAGGACTAAAAAATAGTTGTTACATCAGCCAACAAAATCGGCAAAAAGACCAATTGAATCGCTTCGGGAGGTTGTGTGAAACTGCATTTGTGTATATGGCAAAAATAAACTAAGACTAGTCTTGTCTAGGCTGATATCAGATGATATTTCTAAGTTTTTTTGGCATTTCTAAGTCACGGAGATTGTGCATATTTAGGTTATAAATTAATAAGTAATAAATCCTATATTTGCTGACGTAATCAAATCTATAAACAAAAAGTTGAGAAAAATCATTCAAATGATGATTTAAAGCATGGTTTTTGGATGGATGGTAATTTATGGTTTAATTCGCATATTCAACTAAATTCTAGTTCATATCTGAGAATGTACAAACTTCCTTAGTAAGATGTTGCAGCTGTATTTATAATTGATGTCGAACTTTCTCTCATTGAACATATATTCTTGAAAAAAAAAAAATGTTTCAGAAGATAATCGCTCTGGAGCACGATGCCCTTTTATTCATTAATTATTGTCCTCCAAAAGAACTACAATACACTGAAGATCACAATTCGAAACTAATCAATATTCCTCTCTTTTTCTATCTGTTCCAGATCTCCGCAAAATGGTTTACTACACCGGGCTGCCACTGCTCATGCAGCAGGCAGATGGCAGTACAATATCCCAGCTATGCTTCAGCAATAATGCGACCAATGATCGAGGCGGTGAACAGTCGCAACAACAGCAACAACAACAACAGCAGCAGCTCCAGCAGCAAAGGATACAGTTCCAGCAACAGGTCGTCAACCTGAGTAGTAATAGTAATGGAAACGACAACCAGTCTACCATGTTGGGCGCTGCTTGCTCTTCGACGCAGCCTAGCGGAAGCAGCAATAGTTCAGCTCACCTGCAGGTGGGCTACGGAACCTTCCAACCCAGTATGGTCCCAACGAACCTAGTTTCCCACCAGTCCAACGTTAGCGGAAAGTTTCGATGCGAACAGTGCAACATCAACTTCGGAAGCAAAAGTGCTCACACAAGTCACATGAAATCGCATGCCAAGCAGCTGCAGCAGCTGGGTATGACCGAGGGCGGTAAACTGGTCAGTACGAAGACCGTAGCTGCGATGGCTATCCAGGGAACGGCCGCTTCAGTCGATCCGTACCAGTGTGATGTGTGCAAGAAAACGTTTGCCGTTCCGGCCCGACTGGTACGACATTATCGGACGCACACCGGAGAGCGTCCTTTCGAGTGCGACTTCTGCCATAAGATGTTTAGTGTTAAGGAAAACCTGCAGGTCCACCGGCGAATACACACCAAGGAACGGCCATACAAATGCGAGATCTGTGATCGAGCCTTTGAGCACAGCGGCAAACTGCATCGGCACATGCGAATTCATACCGGGGAACGTCCACACAAGTGTAGTGTATGTGGCAAGACGTTTATACAGTCTGGTCAGCTAGTCATTCATATGCGAACGCATACGGGTAAGATTGAAACTGGTCCGGTTGACAGATGTTTATAACGATTAGTTTTTTCTGCTTTTCTAGGCGAGAAACCCTACAAATGTCCCGTGGAAGGCTGCGGCAAGGGCTTTACGTGCTCGAAGCAGTTAAAGGTACATTCACGGACACACACCGGTGAGAAACCATACCATTGTGATATTTGCTTCCGGGATTTCGGCTACAATCACGTGCTGAAGTTGCACAGGGTGCAACATTACGGATCGAAGTGCTACAAGTGCACCATTTGCGACGAGACGTTTAAAAGCAAGAAAGAGATGGAGGCACACATCAAGGGACACGCGAAAGAAGCTCCGGAGGAGGAAGCCAACGATAATAAGACGGTGGTGAATGCATCTTTGAGTACCGCATCAAGCCGAAGTAGTCCGGAGTATTCATCGAGTTCCAGTAATCTTGAGGCGCCCGATAGTTTGATGATGGAACAACCGATGGAATTGGAGGAAAATCTTTCAGCTCCACGGATTGACATGCAGGAACAGACCACTGATGGTAGCAGTGGAAGCAAAACTAACCGTTTCCCAGAAAACATCCACTTCTACTCTCAGTTCGAGCAGTCAGTTCTGCGAAGCTACGGCGTTCAGTCCGGCGTGAATCCGGCCCTGCTAGCAGCAGCATCCATTGCCGCTGCTGCTACGGAAATTCAAAGCAATAAAACACCGTCTCCTCCACCGTTGGCATTCACAATGTCGCAGCAGCAGCATCACCAACAATTGTTGGCTTCAACTGCTGATGGTCGGTTGTCGCCATCGGCCGGACAGTCGCACGCGGTTGACATCATTATGCAACAGCAGCAATCCCAGTCACATCTGCTACAGCACCAGCAACTTCCGGAGGCGCATCATCAGCACCAGCATCACCAGCAACAAATTTCGGCCAGTTCAAACACTCACAAATTCGAACCGATGGCCGTCATGAAGAACCATGGTTATTTTGCGCCTGCTTCGCAAGTTACCGAGTTCAGGTGGGTTTGGTAACTACACGACTAACGTTTACTGACTAGTTTTGGGAAATTTGGGATTTCGGCGATATCTCAGTAAAAGTGACATCTGTTGGCACTGTAAACTAATGTCACTTTGCTGAGAGACCAGTTCCTGGACCCTATTGTCGAATTGAACTTAGTGTGTACATAAATGGAAAACATGGAACTAATTCATCTTCTTTTTTTCCACAGGTCATCCAGTGACATCGTACGCCAGGTCGAAGCAGCGATTGCGGGTACAGAGAATCTTCTAACGCCACCACGATCATCTCCGGAGTCACCGGATCGCTCGTCGTCGCCCGAATCCGACTCAGTATTAATGGCCGACCGGGATAACAATACGCTGCCACCACGGAAGCGAAGGCTGTACTTCAAGGATCAACCTGCTCGTAGCATTGCCATAGATCAACGGAACAACCAGGCGCAAACGGCATCCGCAGTCGAGTCGATGTCGGTAAGGCAACCACCGGTTGTGGATAATCCTACCCCAGCATCACCACCACCGGTCGTGCGGATGAGTTCCGTTATCCAGTACGCCAAAGCGTCTTACGAGTAGACAAAGTAAAACCGGGTCGAGAATCGGTGTTAGTTGATTACAAAATGGCCATATAGTTGAAACGTGCAGGGTGTGGAAGAGTAAGTTCGTTTGGTTGGGGGATCCGTTCGGTTGAATATAGCTGTGCAGCTGCAGATCCCGTTTTGACGTTTGCGTTTGGACGTAAACAAATCGTTTAAACTGAGTTACTACTGAGTTTAGATCCTCTTGGTCTGTTTTTGACAACAGTTATGAGTGCGACAGCAAAATTACTACAATCTCCTTTTAATTGTTCTATAATAAATGAGGCTGTGTGTAAATCTCTAATCAAAGTTACACAAATTTAGGTTCGAAGAACCTGGTTTTCATTCTCCATCTTGGGATTTTTATTAGACACAAGGGACGGAAGGAAATTCTGGCAGCTAGCTTTTTTAATGTCGTCCCATTGATCTGAAAGTCTGAGTCAACGCCTACAACAATACCAAACGAAATTCTCCGTCACTGACGGTGCGTCAAAGCCATGGATTTTTTGTAGTTTGGGCTAAACCGGCAACTTTTAAACTTTTCAAAATGGACCTGACGATGCAACATCGCAGAAATCCGTTTGAAAGTTTGGAGTAGCGCCTACTACGCTTGTCAAAGACATTGACCTAAGAACACCTTGCTTTTCCAAACCGCAGTTCGATGGAAATGACAATCGCTAGGTTATGTTTACTGCTGCGTAATCAGCTGTTTATCAGGTCTCTTTCGAAAATCTGCCTCCAGATACAAATGTTCTTATTGATCCTAGTAGCTTAAATTTACTTCCGTTTGTTACTAGAAGAAGAAAAAGGAAGTACTCAATTCTGGGACAATTGCCTCCTTATTTACTCTGTAGTTCTTTGAGTTTCTCTTGGCACTGAATTAAACTCAACTGTATTTTGGACAAATGGCGGAATTAAAATCCTTTCACTTCTTAACAAAACGAGTCGTTGCACCGCAGCGCCATCGTTTTTATTATAACCCGTACAGCCCGGTGTTCTTCAGGAAGTTATAGAGGATTGGATTTTAGGACTGGTCATTACTAAGAGTGTCACGAATGTTATCCGGTAGAGCATGAAAAATCCGTGCGTCATGGTATTGGGACAGTTGAGGAGATAGTACATTACAGGTCATGCAGATATTTTGAAAAGGTCTAGTACCAGCCATACTGTGTGATGCATTTGTGTGAATCTTCTGATCTGATAGAATCTTCTGGTCCTGGTGATTTGGGACATCTTCCTATCATCCCAGACATCAACCGTCTGCTTCCACATTTCGGAGTAGAGATGGGTGATCATCACTGCCTTGAGCGTAGCGGCTATCCACCATTTTAGGTCTTGATCCGGGACTTCCCTTATATATAGCGAGCCTTTACGACCCAAAGAGGCTAAACGGTCCCAAAGATTCCACAGTGGCTTAGAATCAAAATGGTGACGATGTTTTGTCGAGCTTGTGCCTGTATGCCTTGAATCAAAAGATGTCGCGAGTCGTAGATAGTAACAATTGAGGTTTTATGGGAGTTTCACAGCCGCTGATAAAACTTAAATTGCACTTATAGCGTACTATAAAACTTAAATTGTTACTTGTAAAGTGCTGTGACTGCACTGACAGAGCCTGTAAAGATGGCGATAGGTTTTGGGGCAGGAGTTGTGGCAGCTAAGCAAACTGTTGCGACTTCGGCGGAGAAGACGGATTAGGGTTCTGGTAACCGATGAAACAGGCAGGTTTCCATGTCAGTGATCGTACAGCCGACGTGTCTCAGGGCTTTCGAGCCGCCAGTAAACATGTGTGGTTTCTATATTCAATTACCGACTTTATACGAACCGGGGAATTGTGGCCCGCTTTGAAGCTGTTCTTGATGGTCATGTCAAAGGAAAGGCTGGCTCGTTTCAACACCTGGCTCCATTCCAGTTTACCGTGGACATCGGGGCGAATTGTTGGTTGGTAAAGTGTTGAAAGAGTTTCTTCGCCTTCTCCGTTGTCGTCTCCACAAATCTTCTCGATAAAGATTCTTGCTATTTTGGTGATGGTTTCTGTCATGAAGAAGTCGAAGGGGAGTCTACCAGATTAGGTACATGCCGCTCTGGCTGGAGTCGATGGGAGTAGGTTTGAAGTGATTCCAATGGCCTGGTTGTGGACAGGTCTTAGGATAGCAGGAAGGTTATTGTTGGCATGTGAGTCTTCGCCAGAAGTTATTCTGCTATCGATTACAGCTTTGACTACACGGTTTCGTACGCTGCGGTTGCTGGTGGGATGACACCTATACAGTGCGCGCAGTAAATTGGTTTTGCAATTTTGCACATTGGTGGTGATCGAGGTTATTGTTGTTTTCGAGATAATGAACTAGTCGACGGTTTACTATTCTCTCCATGACCTTGCTGTTGCAGCAAGTGAAGGAGATCGGGCGGGAATCCTCCGGGGTAGCAGTAGCCATATGACGCTTCGGAATCGGAATCTTCAGGCGATGAGTCCAATAAGAGAAAGAGAGTTCGTCAGCCATTCGTTGTTTAGGAGTCGCAGAAGGATTAGCCTGCCCTTACGGGGCTGGTGTTTAAGCATCGGATACCCAATGTCGTCGTGACCCACCGATTTACCATTGCCCCGCGACAGGGCAAGCACAAGTTCTGCAAACCGGAACGGTTTTTGATTTCCAATGGGATGGCGACCTCTGAGTTTTGAGTATGGTTCAAGGTGTTGATTGATGCATTGTTATGAAGTTTAATGTTATTTTCGTACGAATCAAAAGCGAATAACGAAACAAAGTATTCTCCTAGAACTGCTGCAACAGTGGTCGGATCAGTGATGATGTAACCTTAGTGCTTTAACGCTACGCCGCGGGCTCTTCGCATTCCAATCCGTTGATGCGATCCCAAAACTCCATTGGTGTTTGTTCCTATCAAAAAAATCTTCCCAGCTTTGACGGCATGCGTTTTGTTTTTCCCGATAGTGTGAGAGAGAATTTTCTTTGTCTGGGTGATAATTCGACCTTTTCTCCGGTTTTGATTACTGTCTTGCTTGCCGAAGACCACCAGTGGAGTGATGCTAGTTGTGCTTTCGTCGCACTTTTTTTTTCTTCTATCTCGGAGCTCCACATAGCTTTGATTTAACTTTCGATTTCCCTCTTGCTTTTTGCATCCATCTATTACGTCGCCATTCAGCTCTCGTGTCAGTGAGCCGTTTAGATTCTGATTCTATGAGCCATTTAGCTACTGTTTCCGTGAGTCATTCAGTTCCCAGCCTTATGGCGATCTACTCCGATAGTCCCCGGCGGTGAACTCACCCTACTCCGACTGAGAGTTCCCCGACGGAAGAATTTCTCCCGACGCCGATACTCGCTTTCTTGATCCATCTAACTCCTAACTTTATCGAGATTAACTCGGATATTGTCGGGCGTTGAACTACCCTACTCCGACTGAGAGTTTCCCGGCAGCGGAATGTCTCTCGGTACTGATGTGTGTTTCGTGAGCCAATTAGTTCCCATTTTTGTTACGATATAGTCGGATAGTCCTCTGCGGTGAATCTACCCTATTGTGAATTCCCCGGCGATAGATTTCTCTC
>NW_026683905.1:0-17335 GCF_030247195.1 Topomyia yanbarensis | reverse complement strand
TAATTTAAAAATTTAAAAATTTAAAAATTTAAAAATTTAAAATTTAAAAATTTAAAAATTTAAAAATTTAAAAATTTAAAATTTAAAATTTAAAAATTTAAAATTTTAAAATTTAAAAATTTAAAATTTAAAAATTTAAAAATTTAAAATTTAAAAATTTAAAAATTTAAAAATTTAAAAATTTAAAATTTAAAAATTTAAAATTTAAAAATTTAAAAATTTAAAATTTAAAAATTTAAAAATTTAAAAATTTAAAAATTTAAAAATTTAAAAATTTAAAAATTTAAAAATTTAAAAATTTAAAAATTTAAAAATTTAAAAATTTAAAAATTTAAAAATTTAAAAATTTAAAAATTTAAAAATTTAAAAATTTAAAAATTTAAAATTTAAAAATTTAAAAATTTAAAATTTTAAAAATTTAAAAATTTAAAAATTTAAAAATTTAAAATTTAAAAATTTAAAAATTTAAAAATTTAAAAATTTAAAAATTTAAAAATTTTAAAAATTTAAAAATTTAAAATTTAAAAATTTAAAAATTTAAAAATTTAAAAATTTAAAATTTAAAAATTTAAAAATTTAAAAATTTAAAATTTAAAATTTAAAATTTAAAAATTTAAAAATTTTAAAAATTTAAAATTTAAAAATTTAAAATTTAAAAATTTAAAAATTTAAAAATTTAAAAATTTAAAAATTTAAAAATTTAAAATTTAAAATTTAAAAATTTAAAAATTTAAAAATTTAAAATTTAAAAATTTAAAAATTTAAAAATTTAAAAATTTAAAAATTTAAAAATTTAAAATTTAAAAATTTAAAAATTTAAAAATTTAAAAATTTAAAAATTTAAAAATTTAAAAATTTAAAAATTTAAAAATTTAAAAATTTAAAAATTTAAAAATTTAAAAATTTAAAAATTTAAAAATTTAAAATTTAAAAATTTAAAATTTAAAAATTTAAAAATTTAAAAATTTAAAAATTTAAAAATTTAAAATTTAAAAATTTAAAAATTTAAAATTTAAAAATTTAAAATTTAAAAATTTAAAAATTTAAAATTTAAAAATTTAAAAATTTAAAAATTTAAAATTTAAAATTTAAAAATTTAAAATTTAAAAATTTAAAAATTTAAAATTTAAAATTTAAAAATTTAAAATTTTAAAATTTAAAATTTTAAAATTTTAAAATTTAAAAATTTAAAAATTTAAAATTTAAAAATTTAAAATTTTAAAATTTAAAAATTTAAAATTTTAAAATTTAAAAATTTAAAAATTTAAAATTTAAAATTTTAAAATTTAAAAATTTAAAAATTTAAAAATTTAAAAATTTAAAATTTTAAAAATTTAAAAATTTAAAATTTAAAAATTTAAAAATTTAAAATTTTAAAATTTAAAAATTTAAAAATTTAAAATTTAAAAATTTAAAAATTTAAAATTTAAAAATTTTAAAATTTTAAAAATTTAAAAATTTAAAAATTTAAAAATTTAAAAATTTAAAATTTAAAAATTTAAAATTTAAAATTTTAAAAATTTAAAATTTAAAATTTAAAATTTAAAATTTAAAAATTTAAAATTTAAAAATTTAAAATTTAAAATTTAAAAATTTAAAATTTTAAAATTTAAAATTTAAAATTTAAAAATTTAAAAATTTAAAATTTTAAAATTTAAAAATTTTAAAATTTAAAAATTTAAAAATTTAAAAATTTAAAAATTTAAAATTTTAAAATTTTAAAAATTTAAAAATTTAAAAATTTTAAAATTTTAAAAATTTAAAATTTAAAAATTTAAAAATTTAAAAATTTAAAAATTTAAAATTTAAAAATTTAAAAATTTAAAAATTTAAAAATTTAAAAATTTAAAAATTTAAAATTTTAAAATTTAAAAATTTAAAATTTAAAAATTTAAAAATTTTAAAATTTAAAAATTTAAAAATTTAAAATTTAAAATTTAAAAATTTAAAAATTTAAAAATTTAAAAATTTAAAAATTTTAAAATTTTAAAATTTAAAAATTTAAAAATTTAAAATTTAAAAATTTAAAATTTAAAATTTAAAAATTTAAAATTTAAAAATTTAAAAATTTAAAAATTTAAAATTTTAAAATTTAAAAATTTAAAATTTAAAAATTTAAAAATTTAAAAATTTAAAATTTTTAAAATTTAAAAATTTAAAAATTTAAAAATTTAAAATTTAAAATTTAAAAATTTAAAAATTTAAAAATTTAAAAATTTAAAAATTTAAAAATTTAAAAATTTTAAAATTTTAAAATTTAAAAATTTAAAATTTAAAATTTAAAAATTTAAAATTTAAAAATTTAAAATTTTAAAATTTAAAATTTAAAAATTTAAAAATTTAAAATTTTAAAATTTAAAATTTTAAAATTTAAAAATTTAAAATTTAAAAATTTAAAAATTTAAAATTTAAAAATTTAAAATTTTAAAATTTAAAAATTTAAAATTTTAAAATTTTAAAAATTTAAAATTTTAAAAATTTAAAATTTAAAATTTTAAAATTTAAAAATTTAAAATTTAAAATTTAAAAATTTAAAATTTAAAAATTTAAAAATTTAAAATTTAAAAATTTAAAATTTTAAATTTTAAAAATTTAAAATTTAAAAATTTAAAATTTAAAAATTTAAAATTTAAAAATTTAAAAATTTAAAATTTAAAAATTTAAAAATTTAAAAATTTAAAATTTAAAAATTTAAAAATTTTAAAAATTTAAAAATTTAAAAATTTTAAAATTTAAAAATTTAAAATTTAAAAATTTAAAAATTTAAAAATTTAAAAATTTAAAATTTAAAATTTAAAAATTTTAAAATTTAAAAATTTAAAATTTAAAATTTAAAAATTTAAAAATTTAAAAATTTAAAAATTTAAAATTTAAAATTTTAAAATTTAAAATTTAAAAATTTAAAAATTTAAAAATTTAAAAATTTAAAATTTAAAAATTTAAAAATTTAAAATTTAAAAATTTAAAAATTTAAAATTTAAAATTTAAAATTTAAAAATTTAAAAATTTAAAAATTTAAAAATTTAAAATTTTAAAATTTAAAATTTAAAAATTTAAAAATTTAAAAATTTAAAAATTTAAAAATTTAAAAATTTAAAATTTTAAAATTTAAAAATTTAAAAATTTAAAAATTTAAAATTTAAAAATTTAAAAATTTAAAAATTTAAAAATTTAAAAATTTAAAAATTTAAAAATTTAAAATTTAAAAATTTAAAAATTTAAAATTTAAAAATTTAAAAATTTAAAATTTAAAAATTTAAAAATTTAAAAATTTAAAAATTTAAAAATTTAAAATTTAAAAATTTAAAAATTTAAAAATTTAAAAATTTAAAATTTAAAAATTTAAAATTTAAAAATTTAAAAATTTAAAATTTAAAAATTTAAAAATTTAAAAATTTAAAAATTTAAAATTTAAAAATTTAAAAATTTAAAAATTTAAAAATTTAAAAATTTAAAATTTAAAATTTAAAAATTTAAAATTTAAAATTTTAAAATTTAAAAATTTAAAAATTTAAAATTTAAAAATTTAAAAATTTAAAAATTTAAAATTTAAAAATTTAAAAATTTAAAATTTCAAAATTTAAAATTTAAAATTTAAAAATTTAAAAATTTAAAATTTAAAAATTTAAAATTTAAAAATTTAAAAATTTAAAATTTAAAATTTAAAAATTTAAAATTTAAAATTTAAAAATTTAAAATTTAAAAATTTAAAATTTAAAATTTAAAATTTAAAAATTTAAAAATTTAAAAATTTAAAATTTAAAAATTTAAAAATTTAAAATTTAAAAATTTAAAAATTTAAAAATTTAAAATTTAAAAATTTAAAAATTTAAAAATTTAAAATTTAAAAATTTAAAATTTAAAAATTTAAAAATTTAAAAATTTAAAATTTAAAAATTTAAAATTTAAAAATTTAAAAATTTAAAAATTTAAAAATTTAAAAATTTAAAAATTTAAAAATTTAAAAATTTAAAAATTTAAAAATTTAAAAATTTAAAAATTTAAAAATTTAAAAATTTAAAAATTTAAAAATTTAAAAATTTAAAATTTAAAAATTTAAAAATTTAAAAATTTAAAAATTTAAAATTTAAAAATTTAAAAATTTAAAAATTTAAAAATTTAAAATTTAAAAATTTAAAATTTAAAAATTTAAAAATTTAAAATTTAAAAATTTAAAATTTAAAAATTTAAAATTTAAAAATTTAAAATTTAAAAATTTAAAAATTTAAAAATTTAAAAATTTAAAAATTTAAAAATTTAAAAATTTAAAAATTTAAAATTTAAAAATTTAAAAATTTAAAAATTTAAAATTTAAAAATTTAAAAATTTAAAATTTAAAAATTTAAAAATTTAAAATTTAAAAATTTAAAATTTAAAAATTTAAAATTTAAAAATTTAAAAATTTAAAAATTTAAAAATTTAAAAATTTAAAATTTAAAAATTTAAAAATTTAAAAATTTAAAAATTTAAAAATTAAAAATTTAAAAATTTAAAATTTAAAAATTTAAAAATTTAAAAATTTAAAAATTTAAAAATTTAAAATTTAAAAATTTAAAAATTTAAAAATTTAAAAATTTAAAAATTTAAAAATTTAAAAATTTAAAAATTTAAAAATTTAAAAATTTAAAAATTTAAAAATTTAAAAATTTAAAATTTAAAATTTAAAAATTTAAAAATTTAAAAATTTAAAAATTTAAAATTTAAAAATTTAAAATTTAAAAATTTAAAATTTAAAAATTTAAAAATTTAAAAATTTAAAAATTTAAAAATTTAAAAATTTAAAAATTTAAAAATTTAAAATTTAAAAATTTAAAAATTTAAAAATTTAAAAATTTAAAATTTAAAAATTTAAAAATTTAAAAATTTAAAATTTAAAAATTTAAAAATTTAAAAATTTAAAATTTAAAAATTTAAAAATTTAAAAATTTAAAATTTAAAATTTAAAAATTTAAAAATTTAAAATTTAAAAATTTAAAATTTAAAAATTTAAAAATTTAAAAATTTAAAAATTTAAAATTTAAAAATTTAAAATTTAAAAATTTAAAAATTTAAAAATTTAAAATTTAAAAATTTAAAAATTTAAAAATTTAAAAATTTAAAAATTTAAAAATTTAAAAATTTAAAATTTAAAAATTTAAAATTTAAAAATTAAAATTAAAATTAAAATTAAAATTAAATTAAATTAAAAATTTAAAAATTTAAAAATTTAAAAATTTAAAATTTAAAATTAATTCAAATTTAAAAATTTAAAAATTTAAAAATTTCAAAATTTAAAATTTCAAAATTTCAAAAATTTAAAATTTAAAAATTTAAAATTTCAAAATTTAAAAATTTAAAAATTTAAAAATTTCAAAATTTAAAATTTAAAAATTTAAAAATTTAAAATTTAAAAATTTAAAATTTCAAAATTTAAAATTTAAAAATTTCAAAATTTAAAAATTTAAATTAAATTTAAAAATTTAAAATTAAAATTTAAAAATTTAAAAATTTAAAATTTAAAATTTAAAAATTTAAAAATTTAAAAATTTAAAATTTCAAAATTTCAAAATTTAAAATTTAAAATTTAAAAATTTCAAAATTTAAAAATTTAAAAATTTAAAATTTAAAAATTTAAAATTTAAAAATTTAAAATTAAAATTTAAAATTTAAAATTTAAAAATTTAAAAATTTAAAATTTAAAAATTTAAAAATTTAAAAATTTAAAATTTAAAAATTTAAAAATTTAAAAATTTAAAAATTTAAAATTTAAAAATTTAAAAATTTAAAAATTTAAAAATTTAAAATTTAAAATTTAAAAATTTAAAAATTTAAAAATTTAAAAATTTAAAATTTAAAAATTTAAAAATTTAAAAATTTAAAAATTTAAAAATTAAAAATTTAAAATTTAAAAATTTAAAATTTAAAATTTAAAAATTTAAAATTTAAAAATTTAAAAATTTAAAAATTTAAAAATTTAAAATTTAAAAATTTAAAATTTAAAAATTTAAAAATTTAAAAATTTAAAATTTAAAAATTTAAAAATTTAAAAATTTAAAAATTTAAAATTTAAAAATTTAAAATTTAAAATTTAAAAATTTAAAAATTTAAAAATTTAAAAATTTAAAAATTTAAAAATTTAAAATTTAAAATTTAAAATTTAAAAATTTAAAAATTTAAAAATTTAAAAATTTAAAAATTTAAAAATTTAAAAATTTAAAAATTTAAAAATTTAAAAATTTAAAAATTTAAAAATTTAAAAATTTAAAATTTAAAATTTAAAAATTTAAAAATTTAAAAATTTAAAAATTTAAAATTTAAAAATTTAAAATTTAAAATTTAAAATTTAAAAATTTAAAAATTTAAAAATTTAAAAATTTAAAAATTTAAAAATTTAAAAATTTAAAAATTTAAAAATTTAAAAATTTAAAAATTTAAAAATTTAAAAATTTAAAAATTTAAAATTTAAAAATTTAAAAATTTAAAAATTTAAAAATTTAAAAATTTAAAAATTTAAAATTTAAAAATTTAAAAATTTAAAAATTTAAAAATTTAAAAATTTAAAAATTTAAAATTTAAAAATTTAAAAATTTAAAAATTTAAAAATTTAAAATTTAAAAATTTAAAAATTTAAAAATTTAAAAATTTAAAAATTTAAAAATTTAAAAATTTAAAATTTAAAATTTAAAAATTTAAAAATTTAAAAATTTAAAAATTTAAAATTTAAAAATTTAAAAATTTAAAATTTAAAAATTTAAAAATTTAAAAATTTAAAAATTTAAAAATTTAAAAATTTAAAAATTTAAAAATTTAAAAATTTAAAAATTTAAAAATTTAAAATTTAAAAATTTAAAAATTTAAAATTTAAAAATTTAAAAATTTAAAAATTTAAAAATTTAAAAATTTAAAATTTAAAAATTTAAAAATTTAAAAATTTAAAAATTTAAAAATTTAAAAATTTAAAAATTTAAAAATTTAAAATTTAAAAATTTAAAAATTTAAAAATTTAAAATTTAAAAATTTAAAAATTTAAAAATTTAAAAATTTAAAAATTTAAAAATTTAAAAATTTAAAAATTTAAAAATTTAAAAATTTAAAAATTTAAAAATTTAAAAATTTAAAAATTTAAAATTTAAAAATTTAAAAATTTAAAAATTTAAAAATTTAAAAATTTAAAATTTAAAATTTAAAATTTAAAAATTTAAAAATTTAAAAATTTAAAAATTTAAAAATTTAAAAATTTAAAAATTTAAAAATTTAAAAATTTAAAATTTAAAAATTTAAAAATTTAAAATTTAAAAATTTAAAAATTTAAAAATTTAAAAATTTAAAAATTTAAAAATTTAAAAATTTAAAAATTTAAAAATTTAAAATTTAAAAATTTAAAATTTAAAAATTTAAAAATTTAAAAATTTAAAAATTTAAAAATTTAAAAATTTAAAATTTAAAAATTTAAAAATTTAAAAATTTAAAAATTTAAAATTTAAAAATTTTTTAAAAATTTAAAAATTTAAAAATTTAAAAATTTAAAAATTTAAAAATTTAAAAATTTAAAAATTTAAAAATTTAAAAATTTAAAAATTTAAAAATTTAAAAATTTAAAAATTTAAAAATTTAAAAATTTAAAAATTTAAAAATTTAAAAATTTAAAAATTTAAAAATTTAAAAATTTAAAAATTTAAAAATTTAAAAATTTAAAAATTTAAAAATTTAAAAATTTAAAAATTTAAAAATTTAAAAATTTAAAAATTTAAAAATTTAAAAATTTAAAAATTTAAAAATTTAAAAATTTAAAAATTTAAAAATTTAAAAATTTAAAAATTTAAAAATTTAAAAATTTAAAAATTTAAAAATTTAAAAATTTAAAAATTTAAAAATTTAAAAATTTAAAAATTTAAAAATTTAAAAATTTAAAAATTTAAAAATTTAAAAATTTAAAAATTT
Organism: Topomyia yanbarensis; assembly: GCF_030247195.1. Classification (NCBI taxonomy): domain Eukaryota; kingdom Metazoa; phylum Arthropoda; class Insecta; order Diptera; family Culicidae; genus Topomyia; species Topomyia yanbarensis. The sequence goes on along the minus strand of NW_026683905.1, from coordinate 9,415 downwards.
AAAAATTTAAAAATTTAAAAATTTAAAAATTTAAAAATTTAAAAATTTAAAAATTTAAAAATTTAAAAATTTAAAAATTTAAAAATTTAAAAATTTAAAAATTTAAAAATTTAAAAATTTAAAAATTTAAAAATTTAAAAATTTAAAAATTTAAAAATTTAAAAATTTAAAAATTTAAAAATTTAAAAATTTAAAAATTTAAAAATTTAAAAATTTAAAAATTTAAAAATTTAAAAATTTAAAAATTTAAAAATTTAAAAATTTAAAAATTTAAAAATTTAAAAATTTAAAAATTTAAAAATTTAAAAATTTAAAAATTTAAAAATTTAAAAATTTAAAAATTTAAAAATTTAAAAATTTAAAAATTTAAAAATTTAAAAATTTAAAAATTTAAAAATTTAAAAATTTAAAAATTTAAAAATTTAAAAATTTAAAAATTTAAAAATTTAAAAATTTAAAAATTTAAAAATTTAAAAATTTAAAAATTTAAAAATTTAAAAATTTAAAAATTTAAAAATTTAAAAATTTAAAAATTTAAAAATTTAAAAATTTAAAAATTTAAAAATTTAAAAATTTAAAAATTTAAAAATTTAAAAATTTAAAAATTTAAAAATTTAAAAATTTAAAAATTTAAAAATTTAAAAATTTAAAAATTTAAAAATTTAAAAATTTAAAAATTTAAAAATTTAAAAATTTAAAAATTTAAAAATTTAAAAATTTAAAAATTTAAAAATTTAAAAATTTAAAAATTTAAAAATTTAAAAATTTAAAAATTTAAAAATTTAAAAATTTAAAAATTTAAAAATTTAAAAATTTCAAAATTTCAAAATTTCAAAATTTAAAAATTTAAAAATTTAAAAATTTAAAAATTTAAAAATTTAAAAATTTAAAAATTTAAAAATTTAAAAATTTAAAAATTTAAAAATTTAAAAATTTAAAAATTTAAAAATTTAAAAATTTTAAAATTTTAAAATTTTAAAATTTTAAAATTTAAAAATTTAAAAATTTAAAAATTTAAAAATTTAAAAATTTAAAAATTTAAAAATTTAAAAATTTAAAAATTTAAAAATTTAAAAATTTAAAAATTTAAAAATTTAAAAATTTAAAAATTTAAAAATTTAAAAATTTAAAAATTTAAAAATTTAAAAATTTAAAAATTTAAAAATTTAAAAATTTAAAAATTTAAAAATTTAAAAATTTAAAAATTTAAAAATTTAAAAATTTAAAAATTTAAAAATTTAAAAATTTGAAAATTTGAAAATTTAAAAATTTAAAAATTTAAAAATTTAAAAATTTAAAAATTTAAAAATTTAAAAATTTAAAAATTTAAAAATTTAAAAATTTAAAAATTTAAAAATTTAAAAATTTAAAAATTTAAAAATTTAAAAATTTAAAAATTTAAAAATTTAAAAATTTAAAAATTTAAAAATTTAAAAATTTAAAAATTTAAAAATTTAAAAATTTAAAAATTTAAAAATTTAAAAATTTAAAAATTTAAAAATTTAAAAATTTAAAAATTTAAAAATTTAAAAATTTAAAAATTTAAAAATTTAAAAATTTAAAAATTTAAAAATTTAAAAATTTAAAAATTTAAAAATTTAAAAATTTAAAAATTTAAAAATTTAAAAATTTAAAAATTTAAAAATTTAAAAATTTAAAAATTTAAAAATTTAAAGATTTAAAAATTTAAAAATTTAAAAATTTAAAAATTTAAAAATTTAAAAATTTAAAAATTTAAAAATTTAAAAATTTAAAAATTTAAAAATTTAAAAATTTAAAAATTTAAAAATTTAAAAATTTAAAAATTTAAAAATTTAAAAATTTAAAAATTTAAAAATTTAAAAATTTAAAAATTTAAAAATTTAAAAATTTAAAAATTTAAAAATTTAAAAATTTAAAAATTTTAAATTTTAAAATTTTAAAATTTTAAAATTTAAAAATTTAAAAATTTAAAAATTTAAAAATTTAAAAATTTAAAAATTTAAAAATTTAAAAATTTAAAAATTTAAAAATTTAAAAATTTAAAAATTTAAAAATTTAAAAATTTAAAAATTTAAAAATTTAAAAATTTAAAAATTTAAAAATTTAAAAATTTAAAAATTTAAAAATTTAAAAATTTAAAAATTTAAAAATTTAAAAATTTAAAAATTTAAAAATTTAAAAATTTAAAAATTTAAAAATTTAAAAATTTAAAAATTTAAAAATTTAAAAATTTAAAAATTTAAAAATTTAAAAATTTAAAAATTTAAAAATTTAAAAATTTAACAATTTAAAAATTTAAAAATTTAAAAATTTAAAAATTTAAAAATTTAAAAATTTAAAAATTTAAAAATTTAAAAATTTAAAAATTTAAAAATTTAAAAATTTAAAAATTTAAAAATTTAAAAATTTAAAAATTTAAAAATTTAAAAATTTAAAAATTTAAAAATTTAAAAATTTAAAAATCTAAAAATTTAAAAATTTAAAATTTAAAAATTTAAAAATTTAAAAATTTAAAAATTTAAAAATTTAAAAATTTAAAAATTTAAAAATTTAAAAATTTAAAAATTTAAAAATTTACAAATTTAAACATTTACAAATTTAAAAATTTGAAAATTTAAAAATTTAAAAATTTAAAAATTTAAAAATTTAAAAATTTAAAAATTTAAAAATTTAAAAATTTAAAAATTTAAAAATTTAAAAATTTAAAAATTTAAAAATTTAAAAATTTAAAAATTTAAAAATTTAAAAATTTAAAAATTTAAAAATTTAAAAATTTAAAAATTTAAAAATTTAAAAATTTAAAAATTTAAAAATTTAAAAATTTAAAAATTTAAAAATTTAAAAATTTAAAAATTTAAAAATTTAAAAATTTAAAAATTTAAAAATTTAAAAATTTAAAAATTTAAAGATTTAAAAATTTAAAAATTTAAAAATTTAAAAATTTAAAAATTTAAAAATTTAAAAATTTAAAAATTTAAAAATTTAAAAATTTAAAAATTTAAAAATTTAAAAATTTAAAAATTTAAAAATTTAAAAATTTAAAAATTTAAAAATTTAAAAATTTAAAAATTTAAAAATTTAAAAATTTAAAAATTTAAAAATTTAAAAATTTAAAAATTTAAAAATTTAAAAATTTAAAAATTTAAAAATTTAAAAATTTAAAAATTTAAAAATTTAAAAATTTAAAAATTTAAAAATTTAAAAATTTAAAAATTTAAAAATTTAAAAATTTAAAAATTTAAAAATTTAAAAATTTAAAAATTTAAAAATTTAAAAATTTAAAAATTTAAAAATTTAAAAATTTAAAAATTTAAAAATTTAAAAATTTAAAAATTTAAAAATTTAAAAATTTAAAAATTTAAAAATTTAAAAATTTAAAAATTTAAAAATTTAAAAATTTAAAAATTTAAAAATTTAAAAATTTAAAAATTTAAAAATTTAAAAATTTAAAAATTTAAAAATTTAAAAATTTAAAAATTTAAAAATTTAAAAATTTAAAAATTTAAAAATTTAAAAATTTAAAAATTTAAAAATTTAAAAATTTAAAAATTTAAAAATTTAAAAATTTAAAAATTTAAAAATTTAAAAATTTAAAAATTTAAAAATTTAAAAATTTAAAAATTTAAAAATTTAAAAATTTAAAAATTTAAAAATTTAAAAATTTAAAAATTTAAAAATTTAAAAATTTAAAAATTTAAAAATTTAAAAATTTAAAAATTTAAAAATTTAAAAATTTAAAAATTTAAAAATTTAAAAATTTAAAAATTTAAAAATTTAAAAATTTAAAAATTTAAAAATTTAAAAATTTAAAAATTTAAAAATTTAAAAATTTAAAAATTTAAAAATTTAAAAATTTAAAAATTTAAAAATTTAAAAATTTAAAAATTTAAAAATTTAAAATTTAAAAATTTAAAAATTTAAAAATTTAAAAATTTAAAAATTTAAAAATTTAAAAATTTAAAAATTTAAAAATTTAAAAATTTAAAAATTTAAAAATTTAAAAATTTAAAAATTTAAAAATTTAAAAATTTAAAAATTTAAAAATTTAAAAATTTAAAAATTTAAAAATTTAAAAATTTAAAAATTTAAAAATTTAAAAATTTAAAAATTTAAAAATTTAAAAATTTAAAAATTTAAAAATTTAAAAATTTAAAATTTAAAAATTTAAAAATTTAAAAATTTAAAAATTTAAAAATTTAAAAATTTAAAAATTTAAAAATTTAAAAATTTAAAAATTTAAAAATTTAAAAATTTAAAAATTTAAAAATTTAAAAATTTAAAAATTTAAAAATTTAAAAATTTAAAAATTTAAAAATTTAAAAATTTAAAAATTTAAAAATTTAAAAATTTAAAAATTTAAAAATTTAAAAATTTAAAAATTTAAAAATTTAAAAATTTAAAAATTTAAAAATTTAAAAATTTAAAAATTTAAAAATTTAAAAATTTAAAAATTTAAAAATTTAAAAATTTAAAAATTTAAAAATTTAAAAATTTAAAAATTTAAAAATTTAAAAATTTAAAAATTTAAAAATTTAAAATTTAAAAATTTAAAAATTTAAAAATTTAAAAATTTAAAAATTTAAAAATTTAAAAATTTAAAAATTTAAAAATTTAAAAATTTAAAAATTTAAAAATTTAAAAATTTAAAAATTTAAAATTTAAAAATTTAAAAATTTAAAAATTTAAAAATTTAAAAATTTAAAAATTTAAAAATTTAAAAATTTAAAAATTTAAAAATTTAAAAATTTAAAAATTTAAAAATTTAAAAATTTAAAAATTTAAAAATTTAAAAATTTAAAATTTAAAAATTTAAAAATTTAAAAATTTAAAAATTTAAAAATTTAAAATTTAAAAATTTAAAATTTAAAAATTTAAAAATTTAAAAATTTAAAAATTTAAAAATTTAAAAATTTAAAAATTTAAAAATTTAAAAATTTAAAAATTTAAAAATTTAAAAATTTAAAAATTTAAAATTTAAAAATTTAAAAATTTAAAAATTTAAAAATTTAAAAATTTAAAAATTTAAAAATTTAAAAATTTAAAAATTTAAAAATTTAAAAATTTAAAAATTTAAAAATTTAAAAATTTAAAAATTTAAAAATTTAAAAATTTAAAAATTTAAAAATTTAAAAATTTAAAAATTTAAAAATTTAAAAATTTAAAAATTTAAAAATTTAAAAATTTAAAAATTTAAAAATTTAAAAATTTAAAAATTTAAAAATTTAAAAATTTAAAAATTTAAAAATTTAAAAATTTAAAAATTTAAAAATTTAAAAATTTAAAAATTTAAAAATTTAAAAATTTAAAAATTTAAAAATTTAAAAATTTAAAAATTTAAAAATTTAAAAATTTAAAAATTTAAAAATTTAAAAATTTAAAAATTTAAAAATTTAAAAATTTAAAAATTTAAAAATTTAAAAATTTAAAAATTTAAAAATTTAAAAATTTAAAAATTTAAAAATTTAAAAATTTAAAAATTTAAAAATTTAAAAATTTAAAATTTAAAAATTTAAAAATTTAAAAATTTAAAAATTTAAAAATTTAAAAATTTAAAAATTTAAAAATTTAAAAATTTAAAAATTTAAAAATTTTAAAATTTTAAAATTTTAAAATTTTAAAATTTAAAAATTTAAAAATTTAAAAATTTAAAAATTTAAAAATTTAAAAATTTAAAAATTTAAAAATTTAAAAATTTAAAAATTTAAAAATTTAAAAATTTAAAAATTTAGAAATTTAAAAATTTAAAATTTAAAAATTTAAAAATTTAAAAATTTAAAAATTTAAAAATTTAAAAATTTAAAAATTTAAAAATTTAAAAATTTAAAAATTTAAAAATTTAAAAATTTAAAAATTTAAAAATTTAAAAATTTAAAAATTTAAAAATTTAAAAATTTAAAAATTTAAAATTTAAAAATTTAAAAATTTAAAAATTTAAAAATTTAAAAATTTAAAAATTTAAAAATTTAAAAATTTAAAAATTTAAAAATTTAAAAATTTAAAAATTTAAAAATTTAAAAATTTAAAAATTTAAAAATTTAAAAATTTAAAAATTTAAAAATTTAAAAATTTAAAAATTTAAAAATTTAAAAATTTAAAAATTTAAAAATTTAAAAATTTAAAAATTTAAAAATTTAAAAATTTAAAAATTTAAAAATTTAAAAATTTAAAAATTTAAAAATTTAAAAATTTAAAAATTTAAAAATTTAAAAATTTAAAAATTTAAAAATTTAAAAATTTAAAAATTTAAAAATTTAAAAATTTAAAAATTTAAAAATTTAAAAATTTAAAAATTTAAAAATTTAAAAATTTAAAAATTTAAAAATTTAAAAATTTAAAAATTTAAAAATTTAAAAATTTAAAAATTTAAAAATTTAAAAATTTAAAAATTTAAAAATTTAAAAATTTAAAAATTTAAAAATTTAAAAATTTAAAAATTTAAAAATTTAAAAATTTAAAAATTTAAAAATTTAAAAATTTAAAAATTTAAAAATTTAAAAATTTAAAAATTTAAAAATTTAAAAATTTAAAAATTTAAAAATTTAAAAATTTAAAAATTTAAAAATTTAAAAATTTAAAAATTTAAAAATTTAAAAATTTAAAAATTTAAAAATTTAAAAATTTAAAAATTTAAAAATTTAAAAATTTAAAAATTTAAAAATTTTAAAATTTTAAAATTTTAAAATTTTAAAATTTAAAAATTTAAAAATTTAAAAATTTAAAAATTTAAAAATTTAAAAATTTAAAAATTTAAAAATTTAAAAATTTAAAAATTTAAAAATTTAAAAATTTAAAAATTTAAAAATTTAAAAATTTAAAAATTTAAAAATTTAAAAATTTAAAAATTTAAAAATTTAAAAATTTAAAAATTTAAAAATTTAAAAATTTAAAAATTTAAAAATTTAAAAATTTAAAAATTTAAAAATTTAAAAATTTAAAAATTTAAAAATTTAAAAATTTAAAAATTTAAAAATTTAAAAATTTAAAAATTTAAAAATTTAAAAATTTAAAAATTTAAAAATTTAAAAATTTAAAAATTTAAAAATTTAAAAATTTAAAAATTTAAAAATTTAAAAATTTAAAAATTTAAAAATTTAAAAATTTAAAAATTTAAAAATTTAAAAATTTAAAAATTTAAAAATTTAAAAATTTAAAAATTTAAAAATTTAAAAATTTAAAAATTTAAAAATTTAAAAATTTAAAAATTTAAAAATTTAAAAATTTAAAAATTTAAAAATTTAAAAATTTAAAAATTTAAAAATTTAAAAATTTAAAAATTTTAAAATTTTAAAATTTTAAAATTTAAAAATTTAAAAATTTAAAAATTTAAAAATTTAAAAATTTAAAAATTTAAAAATTTAAAAATTTAAAAATTTAAAAATTTAAAAATTTAAAAATTTAAAAATTTAAAAATTTAAAAATTTAAAAATTTAAAAATTTAAAAATTTAAAAATTTAAAAATTTAAAAATTTAAAAATTTAAAAATTTAAAAATTTAAAAATTTAAAAATTTAAAAATTTAAAAATTTAAAAATTTAAAAATTTAAAAATTTAAAAATTTAAAAATTTAAAAATTTAAAAATTTAAAAATTTAAAAATTTAAAAATTTAAAAATTTAAAAATTTAAAAATTTAAAAATTTAAAAATTTAAAAATTTAAAAATTTAAAAATTTAAAAATTTAAAAATTTAAAAATTTAAAAATTTAAAAATTTAAAAATTTAAAAATTTAAAAATTTAAAAATTTAAAAATTTAAAAATTTAAAAATTTAAAAATTTAAAAATTTAAAAATTTAAAAATTTAAAAATTTAAAAATTTAAAAATTTAAAAATTTAAAAATTTAAAAATTTAAAAATTTAAAAATTTAAAAATTTAAAAATTTAAAAATTTAAAAATTTAAAAATTTAAAAATTTAAAAATTTAAAAATTTAAAAATTTAAAAATTTAAAAATTTAAAAATTTAAAAATTTAAAAATTTAAAAATTTAAAAATTTAAAAATTTAAAAATTTAAAAATTTAAAAATTTAAAAATTTAAAAATTTAAAAATTTCAAAATTTCAAAATTTAAAAATTTAAAAATTTAAAAATTTAAAAATTTAAAAATTTAAAAATTTAAAAATTCAAAAATTTAAAAATTTAAAAATTTAAAAATTTAAAAATTTAAAAATTTAAAAATTTAAAAATTTAAAAATTTAAAGATTTAAAAATTTAAAAATTTAAAAATTTAAAAATTTAAAAATTTAAAAATTTAAAAATTTAAAAATTTAAAAATTTAAAAATTTAAAAATTTAAAAATTTAAAAATTTAAAAATTTAAAAATTTAAAAATTTAAAAATTTAAAAATTTAAAAATTTAAAGATTTAAAAATTTAAAAATTTAAAAATTTAAAAATTTAAAAATTTAAAAATTTAAAAATTTAAAAATTTAAAAATTTAAAAATTTTATAATTTAAAAATCTAAAAATTTAAAAATTGAAAAATTTAAAAATTCAAAAATTTAAAAATTTAAAAATTTAAATTTTTTTTTTAACCCTTTAACAATTGTCATTCGGGTTCTTTATTTCATGGTTATAAAACAATTTATCATTACATTTGCTTCTTCATCTTTCTCTTTCCACTACCCTTTCTTCAAATGTCGTTATATAAACTGAGGTTTTTAAAAAATTTCAACAAGTTTAAAGCACTAGTTTTATCATCTGCTAACGCTTCTCTTAAATTTGCTGGTACATCTGCTTTCTTGCGTTCATCGTCGAGCAGCGGGCACTCCACTACTACGTGCTTCACTGTTAGCTGTGCATTACATCTCTGGCAGCGGGGATGATCTTCTTTTTCCAGAAGATACTGATGGGTAAATTTGGTATGGCCTATACGCAGTCTCGTCAGTGCTACATCCTCTCTTCGTGTGCCGATAAAAGCTTCCTTGAACGGTATAACAGTATTCTTGATCTCCCTCAGTTTGTTGTTCCTTGTCGCTGACCATGTTGATTGCCACTTCCAAATGAATGCTGTTTTTATTGCCATTTTTACTGCTTTCATGTCAACCGCCAGGGTTAACATGTCTTGCTGCTCTAATGCTACCTTTGCTTCCTTATCAGCTCTCTCGTTACCTTCAATACCGCTGTGACTTGGTACCCAGCAGAATTGTACAGCTGTTCCATTGAGTGTTGCCTGTCGATAAATCGTTGCTATGTCGTCCCGCCACTTGCTTTTTATTTTGTACGTCTCTAATGCGGTAATAACACTGAGCGAGTCGGTACATATAAGGTAAGCCCCCACCCGTTCCTGACTTGCCACCCATGACAATGCTTCTTGTATTGCTAGACTTTCAGCTTCGAATATGCTGCACATGTTGTTGATCCGTTTTCTAATGACTGTTTCTCTGCTGACAATGCTGTACCCACATCTGGTGCCTCGTTTCGATCCGTCGGTATAAATAGCA
>NW_026683904.1:5000-17449 GCF_030247195.1 Topomyia yanbarensis | reverse complement strand
GTTTCCACTCAATCAATAATTACTCAAAAACGGGCAAATTCGGGCAATAATTCTATAATGTTCCAAATGGAGAATCGTTCAAGGAGCATAAATTGCCTTGAAACATAGTGGACATACGTGGACATTTTCTATAAACAAACAAAATAATATCTTTTGACATCAATACATATAAATAGAGTACATACCGTCGGCATAATTTTCCATTATTCCACATTCGAAACCGGCACTTTTATCAAAATCCAGCTGTACTTGAATAATACTGTTATTTCGAGCGCTCGATAAACAAAATATGAGCAAAACGCAATGGTTTAAACTGTTTGGATATGTCAACATCTCAGATATGGAAATGTTAGAGCGTTTCACTTAAAATAGCATGCGACAGCACCATCTGAAGGACAAAATATGTACTAGAACCCAAAATACTACCATGCAATTTTCGACTTTTGGCCAGGTTTTTAGGCAAATCCGCCACTGTGCAGCGGTTCGTGTTAAGGTTGCACAGAGAATGCGCAAAATTCGCAAACGAAAAAAGCAGTTTTTTTCCACACCGTATGTCAGATCTTCATAAAAATCAATCATCGTATGTAGAATGTTGTTACAGTACTGCTGATTGATTTTTATGAAGATCTAACATACGGTGTGAAAAAAACTGCTTTTTTCGCTTGCGAATTTTGCGCATTCTCTGTGCAACCTTAATGTATCCTAAACAGCGGTATCGGTTCGGCTTTAGAAAACCGAACCGGTTTCTTCTGTACGCGGTGCAGTGCTGCCGAATAAATAACTGCATTGAATAAGGGTAGTTGTTGAGAGTCGATGGGACAATATCGAAATGCTAGGTTCTAGGCAATTGTTAACGTTCCACAATTGACGTTCGTTACTATATTAAAAACCAAGATGACGGACACGAATCTCAAAATTGATATCTTTCTTGGCGAATATTGCATGAAACCGAAAAATGTAGATATGTTTAATTCGGGAAAGTCGTCCGTGCATAAAAATTGATGTTAATGTAAAAATGTTGAAATTGAAATGACGTCAATGAAATCAATAAAAAAAACAATGGCGACAATAAAATCAATGAAATAAATTAAATCAATTAAATAAAATAAATCAAATCAATCAAATCAATCAAATCAATCAAATCAATCAAATCAATCAAATCAATCAAATCAATCAAATCAATCAAATCAATCAAATCAATCAAATCAATCAAATCAATCAAATCAATCAAATCAATCAAATCAATCAAATCAATCAAATCAATCAAATCAATCAAATCAATCAAATCAATCAAATCAATCAAATCAATCAAATCAATCAAATCAATCAAATCAATCAAATCAATCAAATCAATCAAATCAATCAAATCAATCAAATCAATCAAATCAATCAAATCAATCAAATCAATCAAATCAATCAAATCAATCAAATCAATCAAATCAATCAAATCAATCAAATCAATCAAATCAATCAAATCAAATCAATCAAATCAATCAAATCAATCAAATCAATTAAATCAATTAAATCAATCAAATCAATCAAATCAATCAAATCAATCAAATCAATCAAATCAATCAAATCAATCAAATCAATCAAATCAATCAAATCAATCAAATCAATCAAATCAATCAAATCAATCAAATCAATCAAATCAATCAAATCAATCAAATCAATCAAATCAATCGAATCAATCGAATCAATCGAATCAATCGAATCAATCGAATCAATCGAATCAATCGAATCAATCGAATCAATCGAATCAATCGAATCAATCGAATCAATCGAATCAATCGAATCAATCGAATCAATCGAATCAATCGAATCAATCGAATCAATCGAATCAATCGAATCAATCGAATCAATCGAATCAATCGAATCAATCGAATCAATCGAATCAATCGAATCAATCGAATCAATCGAATCAATCGAATCAATCGAATCAATCGAATCAATCGAATCAATCGAATCAATCGAATCAATCGAATCAATCGAATCAATCGAATCAATCGAATCAATCGAATCAATCGAATCAATCGAATCAATCGAATCAATCGAATCAATCGAATCAATCGAATCAATCGAATCAATCGAATCAATCGAATCAATCGAATCAATCGAATCAATCTAATCAATCGAATCAATCAAATCAATCGAATCAATCGAATCAATCGAAACAATCGAATCAATCGAATCAATCGAATCAATCGAATCAATCGAATCAATCGAATCAATCGAATCAATCGAATCAATCGAATCAATCGAATCAATCGAATCAATCGAATCAATCGAATCAATCGAATCAATCGAATCAATCGAATCAATCGAATCAATCGAATCAATCGAATCAATCGAATCAATCGAATCAATCGAATCAATCGAATCAATCGAATCAATCGAATCAATCGAATCAATCGAATCAATCGAATCAATCGAATCAATCGAATCAATCGAATCAATCGAATCAATCGAATCAATCGAATCAATCGAATCAATCGAATCAATCGAATCAATCGAATCAATCGAATCAATCGAAACAATCGAATCAATCGAATCAATCGAATCAATCGAATCAATCGAATCAATCGAATCAATCGAATCAATCGAATCAATCGAATCAATCGAATCAATCGAATCAATCGAATCAATCGAATCAATCGAATCAATCGAATCAATCGAATCAATCGAATCAATCGAATCAATCGAATCAATCGAATCAATCGAATCAATCGAATCAATCGAATCAATCGAATCAATCGAATCAATCGAATCAATCGAATCAATCGAATCAATCGAATCAATCGAATCAATCGAATCAATCGAATCAATCGAATCAATCGAATCAATCGAATCAATCGAATCAATCGAATCAATCGAATCAATCGAATCAATCGAATCAATCGAATCAATCGAATCAATCGAATCAATCGAATCAATCGAATCAATCGAATCAATCGAATCAATCGAATCAATCGAATCAATCGAATCAATCGAATCAATCGAATCAATCGAATCAATCGAATCAATCGAATCAATCGAATCAATCGAATCAATCGAATCAATCGAATCAATCGAATCAATCGAATCAATCGAATCAATCGAATCAATCGAATAAATCGAATCAATCGAATCAATCGAATCAATCGAATCAATCGAATCAATCGAATCAATCGAATCAATCGAATCAATCGAATCAATCGAATCAATCGAATCAATCGAATCAATCGAATCAATCGAATCAATCGAATCAATCGAATCAATCGAATCAATCGAATCAATCGAATCAATCGAATCAATCGAATCAATCGAATCAATCGAATCAATCGAATCAATCGAATCAATCGAATCAATCGAATCAATCGAATCAATCGAATCAATCGAATCAATCGAATCAATCGAATCAATCGAATCAATCGAATCAATCGAATCAATCGAATCAATCGAATCAATCGAATCAATCGAATCAATCGAATCAATCGAATCAATCGAATCAATCGAATCAATCGAATCAATCGAATCAATCGAATCAATCGAATCAATCGAATCAATCGAATCAATCGAATCAATCGAATCAATCGAATCAATCGAATCAATCGAATCAATCGAATCAATCGAATCAATCAAATCAATCAAATCAATCAAATCAATCAAATCAATCAAATCAATCAAATCAATCAAATCAATCAAATCAATCAATCAAATCAATCAAATCAATCAAATCAATAAATCAATCAAGTCAATCAAATCAATCAAATCAATCAATCAAATCAATCAAATCAATCAAATCAATCAAATCAATCAAATCAATCAAATCAATCAAATCAATCAAATCAATCAAATCAATCAAATCAATCAAATCAATCAAATCAATCAAATCAATCAAATCAATCAAATCAATCAAATCAATCAAATCAATCAAATCAATCAAATCAATCAAATCAATCAAATCAATCAAATCAATCAAATCAATCAAATCAATCAAATCAATCAAATCAATCAAATCAATCAAATCAATCAAATCAATCAAATCAATCAAATCAATCAAATCAATCAAATCAATCAAATCAATCAAATCAATCAAATCAATCAAATCAATCAAATCAATCAAATCAATCAAATCAATCAAATCAATCAAATCAATCAAATCAATCAAATCAATCAAATCAATCAAATCAATCAAATCAATCAAATCAATCAAATCAATCAAATCAATCAAATCAATCAAATCAATCAAATCAATCAAATCAATCAAATCAATCAAATCAATCAAATCAATCAAATCAATCAAATCAATCAAATCAATCAAATCAATCAAATCAATCAAATCAATCAAATCAATCAAATCAATCAAATCAATCAAATCAATCAAATCAATCAAATCAATCAAATCAATCAAATCAATCAAATCAATCAAATCAATCAAATCAATCAAATCAATCAAATCAATCAAATCAATCAAATCAATCAAATCAATCAAATCAATCAAATCAATCAAATCAATCAAATCAATCAAATCAATCAAATCAATCAAATCAATCAAATCAATCAAATCAATCAAATCAATCAAATCAATCAAATCAATCAAATCAATCAAATCAATCAAATCAATCAAATCAATCAAATCAATCAAATCAATCAAATCAATCAAATCAATCAAATCAATCAAATCAATCAAATCAATCAAATCAATCAAATCAATCAAATCAATCAAATCAATCAAATCAATCAAATCAATCAAATCAATCAAATCAATCAAATCAATCAAATCAATCAAATCAATCAAATCAATCAAATCAATCAAATCAATCAAATCAATCAAATCAATCAAATCAATCAAATCAATCAAATCAATCAAATCAATCAAATCAATCAAATCAATCAAATCAATCAAATCAATCAAATCAATCAAATCAATCAAATCAATCAAATCAATCAAATCAATCAAATCAATCAAATCAATCAAATCAATCAAATCAATCAAATCAATCAAATCAATCAAATCAATCAAATCAATCAAATCAATCAAATCAATCAAATCAATCAAATCAATCAAATCAATCAAATCAATCAAATCAATCAAATCAATCAAATCAATCAAATCAATCAAATCAATCAAATCAATCAAATCAATCAAATCAATCAAATCAATCAAATCAATCAAATCAATCAAATCAATCAAATCAATCAAATCAATCAAATCAATCAAATCAATCAAATCAATCAAATCAATCAAATCAATCAAATCAATCAAATCAATCAAATCAATCAAATCAATCAAATCAATCAAATCAATCAAATCAATCAAATCAATCAAATCAATCAAATCAATCAAATCAATCAAATCAATCAAATCAATCAAATCAATCAAATCAATCAAATCAATCAAATCAATCAAATCAATCAAATCAATCAAATCAATCAAATCAATCAAATCAATCAAATCAATCAAATCAATCAAATCAATCAAATCAATCAAATCAATCAAATCAATCAAATCAATCAAATCAATCAAATCAATCAAATCAATCAAATCAATCAAATCAATCAAATCAATCAAATCAATCAAATCAATCAAATCAATCAAATCAATCAAATCAATCAAATCAATCAAATCAATCAAATCAATCAAATCAATCAAATCAATCAAATCAATCAAATCAATCAAATCAATCAAATCAATCAAATCAATCAAATCAATCAAATCAATCAAATCAATCAAATCAATCAAATCAATCAAATCAATCAAATCAATCAAATCAATCAAATCAATCAAATCAATCAAATCAATCAAATCAATCAAATCAATCAAATCAATCAAATCAATCAAATCAATCAAATCAATCAAATCAATCAAATCAATCAAATCAATCAAATCAATCAAATCAATCAAATCAATCAAATCAATCAAATCAATCAAATCAATCAAATCAATCAAATCAATCAAATCAATCAAATCAATCAAATCAATCAAATCAATCAAATCAATCAAATCAATCAAATCAATCAAATCAATCAAATCAATCAAATCAATCAAATCAATCAAATCAATCAAATCAATCAAATCAATCAAATCAATCAAATCAATCAAATCAATCAAATCAATCAAATCAATCAAATCAATCAAATCAATCAAATCAATCAAATCAATCAAATCAATCAAATCAATCAAATCAATCAAATCAATCAAATCAATCAAATCAATCAAATCAATCAAATCAATCAAATCAATCAAATCAATCAAATCAATCAAATCAATCAAATCAATCAAATCAATCAAATCAATCAAATCAATCAAATCAATCAAATCAATCAAATCAATCAAATCAATCAAATCAATCAAATCAATCAAATCAATCAAATCAATCAAATCAATCAAATCAATCAAATCAATCAAATCAATCAAATCAATCAAATCAATCAAATCAATCAAATCAATCAAATCAATCAAATCAATCAAATCAATCAAATCAATCAAATCAATCAAATCAATCAAATCAATCAAATCAATCAAATCAATCAAATCAATCAAATCAATCAAATCAATCAAATCAATCAAATCAATCAAATCAATCAAATCAATCAAATCAATCAAATCAATCAAATCAATCAAATCAATCAAATCAATCAAATCAATCAAATCAATCAAATCAATCAAATCAATCAAATCAATCAAATCAATCAAATCAATCAAATCAATCAAATCAATCAAATCAATCAA
This sequence comes from Topomyia yanbarensis, assembly GCF_030247195.1. NCBI lineage: Eukaryota > Metazoa > Arthropoda > Insecta > Diptera > Culicidae > Topomyia > Topomyia yanbarensis. The sequence goes on along the minus strand of NW_026683904.1, from coordinate 10,734 downwards.
ATCAATCAAATCAATCAAATCAATCAAATCAATCAAATCAATCAAATCAATCAAATCAATCAAATCAATCAAATCAATCAAATCAATCAAATCAATCAAATCAATCAAATCAATCAAATCAATCAAATCAATCAAATCAATCAAATCAATCAAATCAATCAAATCAATCAAATCAATCAAATCAATCAAATCAATCAAATCAATCAAATCAATCAAATCAATCAAATCAATCAAATCAATCAAATCAATCAAATCAATCAAATCAATCAAATCAATCAAATCAATCAAATCAATCAAATCAATCAAATCAATCAAATCAATCAAATCAATCAAATCAATCAAATCAATCAAATCAATCAAATCAATCAAATCAATCAAATCAATCAAATCAATCAAATCAATCAAATCAATCAAATCAATCAAATCAATCAAATCAATCAAATCAATCAAATCAATCAAATCAATCAAATCAATCAAATCAATCAAATCAATCAAATCAATCAAATCAATCAAATCATCAATCAATCAAATCAATCAAATCAATCAAATCAATCAAATCAATCAAATCAATCAAATCAATCAAATCAATCAATCAATCAAATCAATCAAATCAATCAAATCAATCAAATCAATCAAATCAATCAAATCAATCAAATCAATCAAATCAATCAAATCAATCAAATCAATCAAATCAATCAAATCAATCAAATCAATCAAATCAATCAAATCAATCAAATCAATCAAATCAATCAAATCAATCAAATCAATCAAATCATCAAATCAATCAAATCAATCAAATCAATCAAATCAATCAAATCAATCAAATCAATCAAATCAATCAAATCAATCAAATCAATCAATCAATCAAATCAATCAAATCAATCAAATCAATCAAATCAATCAAATCAATCAAATCAATCAAATCAATCAAATCAATCAAATCAATCAAATCAATCAAATCAATCAAATCAATCAAATCAATCAAATCAATCAAATCAATCAAATCAATCAAATCAATCAAATCAATCAAATCAATCAAATCAATCAAATCAATCAAATCAATCAAATCAATCAAATCAATCAAATCAATCAAATCAATCAAATCAATCAAATCAATCAAATCAATCAAATCAATCAAATCAATCAAATCATCAAATCAATCAAATCATCAAATCAATCAAATCAATCAAATCAATCAAATCAATCAAATCAATCAAATCAATCAAATCAATCAAATCAATCAAATCAATCAAATCAATCAAATCAATCAAATCAATCAAATCAATCAAATCAATCAAATCAATCAATCAATCAAATCAATCAAATCAATCAAATCAATCAATCATCAAATCAATCAAATCAATCAAATCAATCAAATCAATCAAATCAATCAAATCAATCAAATCAATCAAATCAATCAAATCAATCAAATCAATCAAATCAATCAAATCAATCAAATCAATCAAATCAATCAAATCAATCAAATCAATCAAATCAATCAAATCAATCAAATCAATCAAATCAATCAAATCAATCAAATCAATCAAATCAATCAAATCAATCAAATCAATCAAATCAATCAAATCATCAAATCAATCAAATCAATCAAATCAATCAAATCAATCAAATCAATCAAATCAATCAAATCAATCAAATCAATCAAATCAATCAAATCAATCAAATCAATCAAATCAATCAAATCAATCAAATCAATCAAATCAATCAAATCAATCAAAATCAATCAAATCAATCAAATCAATCAAATCAATCAAATCAATCAAATCATCATTCAATCAAATCAATCAAATCAATCAATCGAATCAATCGAATCAATCGAATCAATCGAATCAATCGAATCAATCGAATCAATCGAATCAATCGAATCAATCGAATCAATCAAATCAATCAAATCAATCAAATCAATCAATCGAATCAATCGAATCAATCGAAATCAATCAAATCAATCAAATCAATCAAATCAATCAAATCAATCAATCAATCAAATCAATCAAATCAATCAAATCAATCAAATCAATCAAATCAATCAAATCAATCAAATCATCAAATCATCAAATCAATCAAATCAATCAAATCAATCAAATCGAATCAATCGAATCAATCGAATCAATCGAATCAATCGAATCAATCGAATCAATCGAATCAATCGAATCAATCGAATCAATCGAATCAATCGAATCAATCGAATCAATCGAATCAATCGAATCAATCGAATCAATCGAATCAATCGAATCAATCGAATCAATCGAATCAATCGAATCAATCGAATCAATCGAATCAATCGAATCAATCGAATCAATCGAATCAATCGAATCAATCGAATCAATCGAATCAATCGAATCAATCGAATCAATCGAATCATCGAATCAATCGAATCAATCGAATCAATCGAATCAATCGAATCAATCGAATCAATCGAATCAATCGAATCAATCGAATCAATCGAATCAATCGAATCAATCGAATCAATCGAATCAATCGAATCAATCGAATCAATCGAATCAATCGAATCAATCGAATCAATCGAATCAATCGAATCAATCGAATCAATCGAATCAATCGAATCAATCGAATAAATCAATCGAATCAATCGAATCAATCGAATCAATCGAATCAATCGAATCAATCGAATCAATCGAATCAATCGAATCAATCGAATCAATCGAATCAATCGAATCAATCGAATCAATCGAATCAATCGAATCAATCGAATCAATCGAATCAATCGAATCAATCGAATCAATCGAATCAATCGAATCAATCGAATCAATCGAATCAATCGAATCAATCGAATCAATCGAATCAATCGAATCAATCGAATCAATCGAATCAATCGAATCAATCGAATCAATCGAATCAATCGAATCAATCGAATCAATCGAATCAATCGAATCAATCGAATCAATCGAATCAATCGAATCAATCGAATCAATCGAATCAATCGAATCAATCGAATCAATCGAATCAATCGAATCAATCGAATCAATCGAATCAATCGAATCAATCGAATCAATCGAATCAATCGAATCAATCGAATCAATCGAATCAATCGAATCAATCGAATCAATCGAATCAATCGAATCAATCGAATCAATCGAATCAATCGAATCAATCGAATCAATCGAATCAATCGAATCAATCGAATCAATCGAATCAATCGAATCAATCGAATCAATCGAATCAATCGAATCAATCGAATCAATCGAATCAATCGAATCAATCGAATCAATCGAATCAATCGAATCAATCGAATCAATCGAATCAATCGAATCAATCGAATCAATCGAATCAATCGAATCAATCGAATCAATCGAATCAATCGAATCAATCGAATCAATCGAATCAATCGAATCAATCGAATCAATCGAATCAATCGAATCAATCGAATCAATCGAATCAATCGAATCAATCGAATCAATCGAATCAATCGAATCAATCGAATCAATCGAATCAATCGAATCAATCGAATCAATCAAATCAATCAAATCAATCAAATCAATCAAATCAATCAAATCAATCAAATCAATCAAATCAATCAAATCAATCAAATCAATCAAATCAATCAAATCAATCAAATCAATCAAATCAATCAAATCAATCAAATCAATCAAATCAATCAAATCAATCAAATCAATCAAATCAATCAAATCAATCAAATCAATCAAATCAATCAAATCAATCAAATCAATCAAATCAATCAAATCAATCAAATCAATCAAATCAATCAAATCAATCAAATCAATCAAATCAATCAAATCAATCAAATCAATCAAATCAATCAAATCAATCAAATCAATCAAATCAATCAAATCAATCAAATCAATCAAATCAATCAAATCAATCAAATCAATCAAATCAATCAAATCAATCAAATCAATCAAATCAATCAAATCAATCAAATCAATCAAATCAATCAAATCAATCAAATCAATCAAATCAATCAAATCAATCAAATCAATCAAATCAATCAAATCAATCAAATCAATCAAATCAATCAAATCAATCAAATCAATCAAATCAATCAAATCAATCAAATCAATCAAATCAATCAAATCAATCAAATCAATCAAATCAATCAAATCAATCAAATCAATCAAATCAATCAAATCAATCAAATCAATCAAATCAATCAAATCAATCAAATCAATCAAATCAATCAAATCAATCAAATCAATCAAATCAATCAAATCAATCAAATCAATCAAATCAATCAAATCAATCAAATCAATCAAATCAATCAAATCAATCAAATCAATCAAATCAATCAAATCAATCAAATCAATCAAATCAATCAAATCAATCAAATCAATCAAATCAATCAAATCAATCAAATCAATCAAATCATCAAATCAATCAAATCAATCAAATCAATCAAATCAATCAAATCAATCAAATCAATCAAATCAATCAAATCAATCAAATCAATCAAATCAATCAAATCAATCAAATCAATCAAATCAATCAAATCAATCAAATCAATCAAATCAATCAAATCAATCAAATCAATCAAATCAATCAAATCAATCAAATCAATCAATCAATCAAATCAATCAAATCAATCAAATCAATCAAATCAATCAAATCAATCAAATCAATCAAATCAATCAAATCAATCAAATCAATCAAATCAATCAAATCAATCAAATCAATCAAATCAATCAAATCAATCAAATCAATCAAATCAATCAAATCAATCAAATCAATCAAATCAATCAAATCAATCAAATCAATCAAATCAATCAAATCAATCAAATCAATCAAATCAATCAAATCAATCAAATCAATCAAATCAATCAAATCAATCAAATCAATCAAATCAATCGAATCAATCGAATCAATCAAATCAATCAAATCAATCAAATCAATCAAATCAATCGAATCAATCAAATCAATCAAATCAATCAAATCAATCAAATCAATCAAATCAATCAAATCAATCAAATCAATCAATCAATCGAATCAATCGAATCAATCGAATCAATCGAATCAATCGAATCAATCGAATCAATCGAATCAATCGAATCAATCGAATCAATCGAATCAATCGAATCAATCGAATCAATCGAATCAATCGAATCAATCGAATCAATCGAATCAATCGAATCAATCGAATCAATCGAATCAATCGAATCAATCGAATCAATCGAATCAATCGAATCAATCGAATCAATCGAATCAATCGAATCAATCGAATCAATCGAATCAATCGAATCAATCGAATCAATCGAATCAATCGAATCAATCGAATCAATCGAATCAATCGAATCAATCGAATCAATCGAATCAATCGAATCAATCGAATCAATCGAATCAATCGAATCAATCGAATCAATCGAATCAATCGAATCAATCGAATCAATCGAATCAATCGAATCAATCGAATCAATCGAATCAATCGAATCAATCGAATCAATCGAATCAATCGAATCAATCGAATCAATCGAATCAATCAAATCAATCAAATCAATCAAATCAATCAAATCAATCGAATCAATCAAATCAATCGAATCAATCGAATCAATCAAATCAATCGAATCAATCAAATCAATCAAATCAATCAAATCAATCAAATCAATCAAATCAATCAAATCAATCAAATCAATCAAATCAATCAAATCAATCAAATCAATCAAATCAATCAAATCAATCAAATCAATCAAATCAATCAAATCAATCAAATCAATCAAATCAATCAAATCAATCAAATCAATCAAAT
>NW_026683903.1:0-17480 GCF_030247195.1 Topomyia yanbarensis | reverse complement strand
AGACAAGACAAAGACAAGACAAAGACAAGACAAAGACAAGACAAAGACAAGACAAAGACAAGACAAAGACAAGACAAAGACAAGACAAAGACAAGACAAAGACAAGACAAAGACAAGACAAAGACAAGACAAAGACAAGACAAAGACAAGACAAAGACAAGACAAAGACAAGACAAAGACAAGACAAAGACAAGACAAAGACAAGACAAAGACAAGACAAAGACAAGACAAAGACAAGACAAAGACAAGACAAAGACAAGACAAAGACAAGACAAAGACAAGACAAAGACAAGACAAAGACAAGACAAAGACAAGACAAAGACAAGACAAAGACAAGACAAAGACAAGACAAAGACAAGACAAAGACAAGACAAAGACAAGACAAAGACAAGACAAAGACAAGACAAAGACAAGACAAAGACAAGACAAAGACAAGACAAAGACAAGACAAAGACAAGACAAAGACAAGACAAAGACAAGACAAAGACAAGACAAAGACAAGACAAAGACAAGACAAAGACAAGACAAAGACAAGACAAAGACAAGACAAAGACAAGACAAAGACAAGACAAAGACAAGACAAAGACAAGACAAAGACAAGACAAAGACAAGACAAAGACAAGACAAAGACAAGACAAAGACAAGACAAAGACAAGACAAAGACAAGACAAAGACAAGACAAAGACAAGACAAAGACAAGACAAAGACAAGACAAAGACAAGACAAAGACAAGACAAAGACAAGACAAAGACAAGACAAAGACAAGACAAAGACAAGACAAAGACTTTGTCTTGTCAAGACAAAGACAAAGACAAGACAAAGACAAGACAAAGACAAGACAAAGACAAGACAAAGACAAGACAAAGACAAGACAAAGACAAGACAAAGACAAGACAAAGACAAGACAAAGACAAGACAAAGACAAGACAAAGACAAGACAAAGACAAGACAAAGACAAGACAAAGACAAGACAAAGACAAGACAAAGACAAGACAAAGACAAGACAAAGACAAGACAAAGACAAGACAAAGACAAGACAAAGACAAGACAAAGACAAGACAAAGACAAGACAAAGACAAGACAAAGACAAGACAAAGACAAGACAAAGACAAGACAAAGACAAGACAAAGACAAGACAAAGACAAGACAAAGACAAGACAAAGACAAGACAAAGACAAGACAAAGACAAGACAAAGACAAGACAAAGACAAGACAAAGACAAGACAAAGACAAGACAAAGACAAGACAAAGACAAGACAAAGACAAGACAAAGACAAGACAAAGACAAGACAAAGACAAGACAAAGACAAGACAAAGACAAGACAAAGACAAGACAAAGACAAGACAAAGACAAGACAAAGACAAGACAAAGACAAGACAAAGACAAGACAAAGACAAGACAAAGACAAGACAAAGACAAGACAAAGACAAGACAAAGACAAGACAAAGACAAGACAAAGACAAGACAAAGACAAGACAAAGACAAGACAAAGACAAGACAAAGACAAGACAAAGACAAGACAAAGACAAGACAAAGACAAGACAAAGACAAGACAAAGACAAGACAAAGACAAGACAAAGACAAGACAAAGACAAGACAAAGACAAGACAAAGACAAGACAAAGACAAGACAAAGACAAGACAAAGACAAGACAAAGACAAGACAAAGACAAGACAAAGACAAGACAAAGACAAGACAAAGACAAGACAAAGACAAGACAAAGACAAGACAAAGACAAGACAAAGACAAGACAAAGACAAGACAAAGACAAGACAAAGACAAGACAAAGACAAGACAAAGACAAGACAAAGACAAGACAAAGACAAGACAAAGACAAGACAAAGACAAGACAAAGACAAGACAAAGACAAGACAAAGACAAGACAAAGACAAGACAAAGACAAGACAAAGACAAGACAAAGACAAGACAAAGACAAGACAAAGACAAGACAAAGACAAGACAAAGACAAGACAAAGACAAGACAAAGACAAGACAAAGACAAGACAAAGACAAGACAAAGACAAGACAAAGACAAGACAAAGACAAGACAAAGACAAGACAAAGACAAGACAAAGACAAGACAAAGACAAGACAAAGACAAGACAAAGACAAGACAAAGACAAGACAAAGACAAGACAAAGACAAGACAAAGACAAGACAAAGACAAGACAAAGACAAGACAAAGACAAGACAAAGACAAGACAAAGACAAGACAAAGACAAGACAAAGACAAGACAAAGACAAGACAAAGACAAGACAAAGACAAGACAAAGACAAGACAAAGACAAGACAAAGACAAGACAAAGACAAGACAAAGACAAGACAAAGACAAGACAAAGACAAGACAAAGACAAGACAAAGACAAGACAAAGACAAGACAAAGACAAGACAAAGACAAGACAAAGACAAGACAAAGACAAGACAAAGACAAGACAAAGACAAGACAAAGACAAGACAAAGACAAGACAAAGACAAGACAAAGACAAGACAAAGACAAGACAAAGACAAGACAAAGACAAGACAAAGACAAGACAAAGACAAGACAAAGACAAGACAAAGACAAGACAAAGACAAGACAAAGACAAGACAAAGACAAGACAAAGACAAGACAAAGACAAGACAAAGACAAGACAAAGACAAGACAAAGACAAGACAAAGACAAGACAAAGACAAGACAAAGACAAGACAAAGACAAGACAAAGACAAGACAAAGACAAGACAAAGACAAGACAAAGACAAGACAAAGACAAGACAAAGACAAGACAAAGACAAGACAAAGACAAGACAAAGACAAGACAAAGACAAGACAAAGACAAGACAAAGACAAGACAAAGACAAGACAAAGACAAGACAAAGACAAGACAAAGACAAGACAAAGACAAGACAAAGACAAGACAAAGACAAGACAAAGACAAGACAAAGACAAGACAAAGACAAGACAAAGACAAGACAAAGACAAGACAAAGACAAGACAAAGACAAGACAAAGACAAGACAAAGACAAGACAAAGACAAGACAAAGACAAGACAAAGACAAGACAAAGACAAGACAAAGACAAGACAAAGACAAGACAAAGACAAGACAAAGACAAGACAAAGACAAGACAAAGACAAGACAAAGACAAGACAAAGACAAGACAAAGACAAGACAAAGACAAGACAAAGACAAGACAAAGACAAGACAAAGACAAGACAAAGACAAGACAAAGACAAGACAAAGACAAGACAAAGACAAGACAAAGACAAGACAAAGACAAGACAAAGACAAGACAAAGACAAGACAAAGACAAGACAAAGACAAGACAAAGACAAGACAAAGACAAGACAAAGACAAGACAAAGACAAGACAAAGACAAGACAAAGACAAGACAAAGACAAGACAAAGACAAGACAAAGACAAGACAAAGACAAGACAAAGACAAGACAAAGACAAGACAAAGACAAGACAAAGACAAGACAAAGACAAGACAAAGACAAGACAAAGACAAGACAAAGACAAGACAAAGACAAGACAAAGACAAGACAAAGACAAGACAAAGACAAGACAAAGACAAGACAAAGACAAGACAAAGACAAGACAAAGACAAGACAAAGACAAGACAAAGACAAGACAAAGACAAGACAAAGACAAGACAAAGACAAGACAAAGACAAGACAAAGACAAGACAAAGACAAGACAAAGACAAGACAAAGACAAGACAAAGACAAGACAAAGACAAGACAAAGACAAGACAAAGACAAGACAAAGACAAGACAAAGACAAGACAAAGACAAGACAAAGACAAGACAAAGACAAGACAAAGACAAGACAAAGACAAGACAAAGACAAGACAAAGACAAGACAAAGACAAGACAAAGACAAGACAAAGACAAGACAAAGACAAGACAAAGACAAGACAAAGACAAGACAAAGACAAGACAAAGACAAGACAAAGACAAGACAAAGACAAGACAAAGACAAGACAAAGACAAGACAAAGACAAGACAAAGACAAGACAAAGACAAGACAAAGACAAGACAAAGACAAGACAAAGACAAGACAAAGACAAGACAAAGACAAGACAAAGACAAGACAAAGACAAGACAAAGACAAGACAAAGACAAGACAAAGACAAGACAAAGACAAGACAAAGACAAGACAAAGACAAGACAAAGACAAGACAAAGACAAGACAAAGACAAGACAAAGACAAGACAAAGACAAGACAAAGACAAGACAAAGACAAGACAAAGACAAGACAAAGACAAGACAAAGACAAGACAAAGACAAGACAAAGACAAGACAAAGACAAGACAAAGACAAGACAAAGACAAGACAAAGACAAGACAAAGACAAGACAAAGACAAGACAAAGACAAGACAAAGACAAGACAAAGACAAGACAAAGACAAGACAAAGACAAGACAAAGACAAGACAAAGACAAGACAAAGACAAGACAAAGACAAGACAAAGACAAGACAAAGACAAGACAAAGACAAGACAAAGACAAGACAAAGACAAGACAAAGACAAGACAAAGACAAGACAAAGACAAGACAAAGACAAGACAAAGACAAGACAAAGACAAGACAAAGAAGACAAGAAGACAAAGACAAGACAAAGACAAGACAAAGACAAGACAAAGACAAGACAAAGACAAGACAAAGACAAGACAAAGACAAGACAAAGACAAGACAAAGACAAGACAAAGACAAGACAAAGACAAGACAAAGACAAGACAAAGACAAGACAAAGACAAGACAAAGACAAGACAAAGACAAGACAAAGACAAGACAAAGACAAGACAAAGACAAGACAAAGACAAGACAAAGACAAGACAAAGACAAGACAAAGACAAGACAAAGACAAGACAAAGACAAGACAAAGACAAGACAAAGACAAGACAAAGACAAGACAAAGACAAGACAAAGACAAGACAAAGACAAGACAAAGACAAGACAAAGACAAGACAAAGACAAGACAAAGACAAGACAAAGACAAGACAAAGACAAGACAAAGACAAGACAAAGACAAGACAAAGACAAGACAAAGACAAGACAAAGACAAGACAAAGACAAGACAAAGACAAGACAAAGACAAGACAAAGACAAGACAAAGACAAGACAAAGACAAGACAAAGACAAGACAAAGACAAGACAAAGACAAGACAAAGACAAGACAAAGACAAGACAAAGACAAGACAAAGACAAGACAAAGACAAGACAAAGACAAGACAAAGACAAGACAAAGACAAGACAAAGACAAGACAAAGACAAGACAAAGACAAGACAAAGACAAGACAAAGACAAGACAAAGACAAGACAAAGACAAGACAAAGACAAGACAAAGACAAGACAAAGACAAGACAAAGACAAGACAAAGACAAGACAAAGACAAGACAAAGACAAGACAAAGACAAGACAAAGACAAGACAAAGACAAGACAAAGACAAGACAAAGACAAGACAAAGACAAGACAAAGACAAGACAAAGACAAGACAAAGACAAGACAAAGACAAGACAAAGACAAGACAAAGACAAGACAAAGACAAGACAAAGACAAGACAAAGACAAGACAAAGACAAGACAAAGACAAGACAAAGACAAGACAAAGACAAGACAAAGACAAGACAAAGACAAGACAAAGACAAGACAAAGACAAGACAAAGACAAGACAAAGACAAGACAAAGACAAGACAAAGACAAGACAAAGACAAGACAAAGACAAGACAAAGACAAGACAAAGACAAGACAAAGACAAGACAAAGACAAGACAAAGACAAGACAAAGACAAGACAAAGACAAGACAAAGACAAGACAAAGACAAGACAAAGACAAGACAAAGACAAGACAAAGACAAGACAAAGACAAGACAAAGACAAGACAAAGACAAGACAAAGACAAGACAAAGACAAGACAAAGACAAGACAAAGACAAGACAAAGACAAGACAAAGACAAGACAAAGACAAGACAAAGACAAGACAAAGACAAGACAAAGACAAGACAAAGACAAGACAAAGACAAGACAAAGACAAGACAAAGACAAGACAAAGACAAGACAAAGACAAGACAAAGACAAGACAAAGACAAGACAAAGACAAGACAAAGACAAGACAAAGACAAGACAAAGACAAGACAAAGACAAGACAAAGACAAGACAAAGACAAGACAAAGACAAGACAAAGACAAGACAAAGACAAGACAAAGACAAGACAAAGACAAGACAAAGACAAGACAAAGACAAGACAAAGACAAGACAAAGACAAGACAAAGACAAGACAAAGACAAGACAAAGACAAGACAAAGACAAGACAAAGACAAGACAAAGACAAGACAAAGACAAGACAAAGACAAGACAAAGACAAGACAAAGACAAGACAAAGACAAGACAAAGACAAGACAAAGACAAGACAAAGACAAGACAAAGACAAGACAAAGACAAGACAAAGACAAGACAAAGACAAGACAAAGACAAGACAAAGACAAGACAAAGACAAGACAAAGACAAGACAAAGACAAGACAAAGACAAGACAAAGACAAGACAAAGACAAGACAAAGACAAGACAAAGACAAGACAAAGACAAGACAAAGACAAGACAAAGACAAGACAAAGACAAGACAAAGACAAGACAAAGACAAGACAAAGACAAGACAAAGACAAGACAAAGACAAGACAAAGACAAGACAAAGACAAGACAAAGACAAGACAAAGACAAGACAAAGACAAGACAAAGACAAGACAAAGACAAGACAAAGACAAGACAAAGACAAGACAAAGACAAGACAAAGACAAGACAAAGACAAGACAAAGACAAGACAAAGACAAGACAAAGACAAGACAAAGACAAGACAAAGACAAGACAAAGACAAGACAAAGACAAGACAAAGACAAGACAAAGACAAGACAAAGACAAGACAAAGACAAGACAAAGACAAGACAAAGACAAGACAAAGACAAGACAAAGACAAGACAAAGACAAGACAAAGACAAGACAAAGACAAGACAAAGACAAGACAAAGACAAGACAAAGACAAGACAAAGACAAGACAAAGACAAGACAAAGACAAGACAAAGACAAGACAAAGACAAGACAAAGACAAGACAAAGACAAGACAAAGACAAGACAAAGACAAGACAAAGACAAGACAAAGACAAGACAAAGACAAGACAAAGACAAGACAAAGACAAGACAAAGACAAGACAAAGACAAGACAAAGACAAGACAAAGACAAGACAAAGACAAGACAAAGACAAGACAAAGACAAGACAAAGACAAGACAAAGACAAGACAAAGACAAGACAAAGACAAGACAAAGACAAGACAAAGACAAGACAAAGACAAGACAAAGACAAGACAAAGACAAGACAAAGACAAGACAAAGACAAGACAAAGACAAGACAAAGACAAGACAAAGACAAGACAAAGACAAGACAAAGACAAGACAAAGACAAGACAAAGACAAGACAAAGACAAGACAAAGACAAGACAAAGACAAGACAAAGACAAGACAAAGACAAGACAAAGACAAGACAAAGACAAGACAAAGACAAGACAAAGACAAGACAAAGACAAGACAAAGACAAGACAAAGACAAGACAAAGACAAGACAAAGACAAGACAAAGACAAGACAAAGACAAGACAAAGACAAGACAAAGACAAGACAAAGACAAGACAAAGACAAGACAAAGACAAGACAAAGACAAGACAAAGACAAGACAAAGACAAGACAAAGACAAGACAAAGACAAGACAAAGACAAGACAAAGACAAGACAAAGACAAGACAAAGACAAGACAAAGACAAGACAAAGACAAGACAAAGACAAGACAAAGACAAGACAAAGACAAGACAAAGACAAGACAAAGACAAGACAAAGACAAGACAAAGACAAGACAAAGACAAGACAAAGACAAGACAAAGACAAGACAAAGACAAGACAAAGACAAGACAAAGACAAGACAAAGACAAGACAAAGACAAGACAAAGACAAGACAAAGACAAGACAAAGACAAGACAAAGACAAGACAAAGACAAGACAAAGACAAGACAAAGACAAGACAAAGACAAGACAAAGACAAGACAAAGACAAGACAAAGACAAGACAAAGACAAGACAAAGACAAGACAAAGACAAGACAAAGACAAGACAAAGACAAGACAAAGACAAGACAAAGACAAGACAAAGACAAGACAAAGACAAGACAAAGACAAGACAAAGACAAGACAAAGACAAGACAAAGACAAGACAAAGACAAGACAAAGACAAGACAAAGACAAGACAAAGACAAGACAAAGACAAGACAAAGACAAGACAAAGACAAGACAAAGACAAGACAAAGACAAGACAAAGACAAGACAAAGACAAGACAAAGACAAGACAAAGACAAGACAAAGACAAGACAAAGACAAGACAAAGACAAGACAAAGACAAGACAAAGACAAGACAAAGACAAGACAAAGACAAGACAAAGACAAGACAAAGACAAGACAAAGACAAGACAAAGACAAGACAAAGACAAGACAAAGACAAGACAAAGACAAGACAAAGACAAGACAAAGACAAGACAAAGACAAGACAAAGACAAGACAAAGACAAGACAAAGACAAGACAAAGACAAGACAAAGACAAGACAAAGACAAGACAAAGACAAGACAAAGACAAGACAAAGACAAGACAAAGACAAGACAAAGACAAGACAAAGACAAGACAAAGACAAGACAAAGACAAGACAAAGACAAGACAAAGACAAGACAAAGACAAGACAAAGACAAGACAAAGACAAGACAAAGACAAGACAAAGACAAGACAAAGACAAGACAAAGACAAGACAAAGACAAGACAAAGACAAGACAAAGACAAGACAAAGACAAGACAAAGACAAGACAAAGACAAGACAAAGACAAGACAAAGACAAGACAAAGACAAGACAAAGACAAGACAAAGACAAGACAAAGACAAGACAAAGACAAGACAAAGACAAGACAAAGACAAGACAAAGACAAGACAAAGACAAGACAAAGACAAGACAAAGACAAGACAAAGACAAGACAAAGACAAGACAAAGACAAGACAAAGACAAGACAAAGACAAGACAAAGACAAGACAAAGACAAGACAAAGACAAGACAAAGACAAGACAAAGACAAGACAAAGACAAGACAAAGACAAGACAAAGACAAGACAAAGACAAGACAAAGACAAGACAAAGACAAGACAAAGACAAGACAAAGACAAGACAAAGACAAGACAAAGACAAGACAAAGACAAGACAAAGACAAGACAAAGACAAGACAAAGACAAGACAAAGACAAGACAAAGACAAGACAAAGACAAGACAAAGACAAGACAAAGACAAGACAAAGACAAGACAAAGACAAGACAAAGACAAGACAAAGACAAGACAAAGACAAGACAAAGACAAGACAAAGACAAGACAAAGACAAGACAAAGACAAGACAAAGACAAGACAAAGACAAGACAAAGACAAGACAAAGACAAGACAAAGACAAGACAAAGACAAGACAAAGACAAGACAAAGACAAGACAAAGACAAGACAAAGACAAGACAAAGACAAGACAAAGACAAGACAAAGACAAGACAAAGACAAGACAAAGACAAGACAAAGACAAGACAAAGACAAGACAAAGACAAGACAAAGACAAGACAAAGACAAGACAAAGACAAGACAAAGACAAGACAAAGACAAGACAAAGACAAGACAAAGACAAGACAAAGACAAGACAAAGACAAGACAAAGACAAGACAAAGACAAGACAAAGACAAGACAAAGACAAGACAAAGACAAGACAAAGACAAGACAAAGACAAGACAAAGACAAGACAAAGACAAGACAAAGACAAGACAAAGACAAGACAAAGACAAGACAAAGACAAGACAAAGACAAGACAAAGACAAGACAAAGACAAGACAAAGACAAGACAAAGACAAGACAAAGACAAGACAAAGACAAGACAAAGACAAGACAAAGACAAGACAAAGACAAGACAAAGACAAGACAAAGACAAGACAAAGACAAGACAAAGACAAGACAAAGACAAGACAAAGACAAGACAAAGACAAGACAAAGACAAGACAAAGACAAGACAAAGACAAGACAAAGACAAGACAAAGACAAGACAAAGACAAGACAAAGACAAGACAAAGACAAGACAAAGACAAGACAAAGACAAGACAAAGACAAGACAAAGACAAGACAAAGACAAGACAAAGACAAGACAAAGACAAGACAAAGACAAGACAAAGACAAGACAAAGACAAGACAAAGACAAGACAAAGACAAGACAAAGACAAGACAAAGACAAGACAAAGACAAGACAAAGACAAGACAAAGACAAGACAAAGACAAGACAAAGACAAGACAAAGACAAGACAAAGACAAGACAAAGACAAGACAAAGACAAGACAAAGACAAGACAAAGACAAGACAAAGACAAGACAAAGACAAGACAAAGACAAGACAAAGACAAGACAAAGACAAGACAAAGACAAGACAAAGACAAGACAAAGACAAGACAAAGACAAGACAAAGACAAGACAAAGACAAGACAAAGACAAGACAAAGACAAGACAAAGACAAGACAAAGACAAGACAAAGACAAGACAAAGACAAGACAAAGACAAGACAAAGACAAGACAAAGACAAGACAAAGACAAGACAAAGACAAGACAAAGACAAGACAAAGACAAGACAAAGACAAGACAAAGACAAGACAAAGACAAGACAAAGACAAGACAAAGACAAGACAAAGACAAGACAAAGACAAGACAAAGACAAGACAAAGACAAGACAAAGACAAGACAAAGACAAGACAAAGACAAGACAAAGACAAGACAAAGACAAGACAAAGACAAGACAAAGACAAGACAAAGACAAGACAAAGACAAGACAAAGACAAGACAAAGACAAGACAAAGACAAGACAAAGACAAGACAAAGACAAGACAAAGACAAGACAAAGACAAGACAAAGACAAGACAAAGACAAGACAAAGACAAGACAAAGACAAGACAAAGACAAGACAAAGACAAGACAAAGACAAGACAAAGACAAGACAAAGACAAGACAAAGACAAGACAAAGACAAGACAAAGACAAGACAAAGACAAGACAAAGACAAGACAAAGACAAGACAAAGACAAGACAAAGACAAGACAAAGACAAGACAAAGACAAGACAAAGACAAGACAAAGACAAGACAAAGACAAGACAAAGACAAGACAAAGACAAGACAAAGACAAGACAAAGACAAGACAAAGACAAGACAAAGACAAGACAAAGACAAGACAAAGACAAGACAAAGACAAGACAAAGACAAGACAAAGACAAGACAAAGACAAGACAAAGACAAGACAAAGACAAGACAAAGACAAGACAAAGACAAGACAAAGACAAGACAAAGACAAGACAAAGACAAGACAAAGACAAGACAAAGACAAGACAAAGACAAGACAAAGACAAGACAAAGACAAGACAAAGACAAGACAAAGACAAGACAAAGACAAGACAAAGACAAGACAAAGACAAGACAAAGACAAGACAAAGACAAGACAAAGACAAGACAAAGACAAGACAAAGACAAGACAAAGACAAGACAAAGACAAGACAAAGACAAGACAAAGACAAGACAAAGACAAGACAAAGACAAGACAAAGACAAGACAAAGACAAGACAAAGACAAGACAAAGACAAGACAAAGACAAGACAAAGACAAGACAAAGACAAGACAAAGACAAGACAAAGACAAGACAAAGACAAGACAAAGACAAGACAAAGACAAGACAAAGACAAGACAAAGACAAGACAAAGACAAGACAAAGACAAGACAAAGACAAGACAAAGACAAGACAAAGACAAGACAAAGACAAGACAAAGACAAGACAAAGACAAGACAAAGACAAGACAAAGACAAGACAAAGACAAGACAAAGACAAGACAAAGACAAGACAAAGACAAGACAAAGACAAGACAAAGACAAGACAAAGACAAGACAAAGACAAGACAAAGACAAGACAAAGACAAGACAAAGACAAGACAAAGACAAGACAAAGACAAGACAAAGACAAGACAAAGACAAGACAAAGACAAGACAAAGACAAGACAAAGACAAGACAAAGACAAGACAAAGACAAGACAAAGACAAGACAAAGACAAGACAAAGACAAGACAAAGACAAGACAAAGACAAGACAAAGACAAGACAAAGACAAGACAAAGACAAGACAAAGACAAGACAAAGACAAGACAAAGACAAGACAAAGACAAGACAAAGACAAGACAAAGACAAGACAAAGACAAGACAAAGACAAGACAAAGACAAGACAAAGACAAGACAAAGACAAGACAAAGACAAGACAAAGACAAGACAAAGACAAGACAAAGACAAGACAAAGACAAGACAAAGACAAGACAAAGACAAGACAAAGACAAGACAAAGACAAGACAAAGACAAGACAAAGACAAGACAAAGACAAGACAAAGACAAGACAAAGACAAGACAAAGACAAGACAAAGACAAGACAAAGACAAGACAAAGACAAGACAAAGACAAGACAAAGACAAGACAAAGACAAGACAAAGACAAGACAAAGACAAGACAAAGACAAGACAAAGACAAGACAAAGACAAGACAAAGACAAGACAAAGACAAGACAAAGACAAGACAAAGACAAGACAAAGACAAGACAAAGACAAGACAAAGACAAGACAAAGACAAGACAAAGACAAGACAAAGACAAGACAAAGACAAGACAAAGACAAGACAAAGACAAGACAAAGACAAGACAAAGACAAGACAAAGACAAGACAAAGACAAGACAAAGACAAGACAAAGACAAGACAAAGACAAGACAAAGACAAGACAAAGACAAGACAAAGACAAGACAAAGACAAGACAAAGACAAGACAAAGACAAGACAAAGACAAGACAAAGACAAGACAAAGACAAGACAAAGACAAGACAAAGACAAGACAAAGACAAGACAAAGACAAGACAAAGACAAGACAAAGACAAGACAAAGACAAGACAAAGACAAGACAAAGACAAGACAAAGACAAGACAAAGACAAGACAAAGACAAGACAAAGACAAGACAAAGACAAGACAAAGACAAGACAAAGACAAGACAAAGACAAGACAAAGACAAGACAAAGACAAGACAAAGACAAGACAAAGACAAGACAAAGACAAGACAAAGACAAGACAAAGACAAGACAAAGACAAGACAAAGACAAGACAAAGACAAGACAAAGACAAGACAAAGACAAGACAAAGACAAGACAAAGACAAGACAAAGACAAGACAAAGACAAGACAAAGACAAGACAAAGACAAGACAAAGACAAGACAAAGACAAGACAAAGACAAGACAAAGACAAGACAAAGACAAGACAAAGACAAGACAAAGACAAGACAAAGACAAGACAAAGACAAGACAAAGACAAGACAAAGACAAGACAAAGACAAGACAAAGACAAGACAAAGACAAGACAAAGACAAGACAAAGACAAGACAAAGACAAGACAAAGACAAGACAAAGACAAGACAAAGACAAGACAAAGACAAGACAAAGACAAGACAAAGACAAGACAAAGACAAGACAAAGACAAGACAAAGACAAGACAAAGACAAGACAAAGACAAGACAAAGACAAGACAAAGACAAGACAAAGACAAGACAAAGACAAGACAAAGACAAGACAAAGACAAGACAAAGACAAGACAAAGACAAGACAAAGACAAGACAAAGACAAGACAAAGACAAGACAAAGACAAGACAAAGACAAGACAAAGACAAGACAAAGACAAGACAAAGACAAGACAAAGACAAGACAAAGACAAGACAAAGACAAGACAAAGACAAGACAAAGACAAGACAAAGACAAGACAAAGACAAGACAAAGACAAGACAAAGACAAGACAAAGACAAGACAAAGACAAGACAAAGACAAGACAAAGACAAGACAAAGACAAGACAAAGACAAGACAAAGACAAGACAAAGACAAGACAAAGACAAGACAAAGACAAGACAAAGACAAGACAAAGACAAGACAAAGACAAGACAAAGACAAGACAAAGACAAGACAAAGACAAGACAAAGACAAGACAAAGACAAGACAAAGACAAGACAAAGACAAGACAAAGACAAGACAAAGACAAGACAAAGACAAGACAAAGACAAGACAAAGACAAGACAAAGACAAGACAAAGACAAGACAAAGACAAGACAAAGACAAGACAAAGACAAGACAAAGACAAGACAAAGACAAGACAAAGACAAGACAAAGACAAGACAAAGACAAGACAAAGACAAGACAAAGACAAGACAAAGACAAGACAAAGACAAGACAAAGACAAGACAAAGACAAGACAAAGACAAGACAAAGACAAGACAAAGACAAGACAAAGACAAGACAAAGACAAGACAAAGACAAGACAAAGACAAGACAAAGACAAGACAAAGACAAGACAAAGACAAGACAAAGACAAGACAAAGACAAGACAAAGACAAGACAAAGACAAGACAAAGACAAGACAAAGACAAGACAAAGACAAGACAAAGACAAGACAAAGACAAGACAAAGACAAGACAAAGACAAGACAAAGACAAGACAAAGACAAGACAAAGACAAGACAAAGACAAGACAAAGACAAGACAAAGACAAGACAAAGACAAAGACAAAGGACAAAGACAAGACAAAGACAAGACAAAGACAAGACAAAGACAAGACAAAGACAAGACAAAGACAAGACAAAGACAAGACAAAGACAAGACAAAGACAAGACAAAGACAAGACAAAGACAAGACAAAGACAAGACAAAGACAAGACAAAGACAAGACAAAGACAAGACAAAGACAAGACAAAGACAAGACAAAGACAAGACAAAGACAAGACAAAGACAAGACAAAGACAAGACAAAGACAAGACAAAGACAAGACAAAGACAAGACAAAGACAAGACAAAGACAAGACAAAGACAAGACAAAGACAAGACAAAGACAAGACAAAGACAAGACAAAGACAAGACAAAGACAAGACAAAGACAAGACAAAGACAAGACAAGACAAAGACAAGACAAAGACAAGACAAAGACAAGACAAAGACAAGACAAAGACAAGACAAAGACAAGACAAAGACAAGACAAAGACAAGACAAAGACAAGACAAAGACAAGACAAAGACAAGACAAAGACAAGACAAAGACAAGACAAAGACAAGACAAAGACAAGACAAAGACAAGACAAAGACAAGACAAAGACAAGACAAAGACAAGACAAAGACAAGACAAGACAAAGACAAGACAAAGACAAGACAAAGACAAGACAAAGACAAGACAAAGACAAGACAAAGACAAGACAAAGACAAGACAAAGACAAGACGAAGACAAGACAAAGACAAGACAAAGACAAGACAAAGACAAGACAAAGACAAGACAAAGACAAGACAAAGACAAGACAAAGACAAGACAAAGACAAGACAAAGACAAGACAAAGACAAGACAAAGACAAGACAAAGACAAGACAAAGACAAGACAAAGACAAGACAAAGACAAGACAAAGACAAGACAAAGACAAGACAAAGACAAGACAAAGACAAGACAAAGACAAGACAAAGACAAGACAAAGACAAGACAAAGACAAGACAAAGACAAGACAAAGACAAGACAAAGACAAGACAAAGACAAGACAAAGACAAGACAAAGACAAGACAAAGACAAGACAAAGACAAGACAAAGACAAGACAAAGACAAGACAAAGACAAGACAAAGACAAGACAAAGACAAGACAAAGACAAGACAAAGACAAGACAAAGACAAGACAAAGACAAGACAAAGACAAGACAAAGACAAGACAAAGACAAGACAAAGACAAGACAAAGACAAGACAAAGACAAGACAAAGACAAGACAAAGACAAGACAAAGACAAGACAAAGACAAGACAAAGACAAGACAAAGACAAGACAAAGACAAGACAAAGACAAGACAAAGACAAGACAAAGACAAGACAAAGACAAGACAAAGACAAGACAAAGACACGACAAAGACAAGACAAAGACAAGACAAAGACAAGACAAAGACAAGACAAAGACAAGACAAAGACAAGACAAAGACAAGACAAAGACAAGACAAAGACAAGACAAAGACAAGACAAAGACAAGACAAAGACAAGACAAAGACAAGACAAAGACAAGACAAAGACAAGACAAAGACAAGACAAAGACAAGACAAAGACAAGACAAAGACAAGACAAAGACAAGACAAAGACAAGACAAAGACAAGACAAAGACAAGACAAAGACAAGACAAAGACAAGACAAAGACAAGACAAAGACAAGACAAAGACAAGACAAAGACAAGACAAAGACAAGACAAAGACAAGACAAAGACAAGACAAAGACAAGACAAAGACAAGACAAAGACAAGACAAAGACAAGACAAAGACAAGACAAAGACAAGACAAAGACAAGACAAAGACAAGACAAAGACAAGACAAAGACAAGACAAAGACAAGACAAAGACAAGACAAAGACAAGACAAAGACAAGACAAAGACAAGACAAAGACAAGACAAAGACAAGACAAAGACAAGACAAAGACAAGACAAAGACAAGACAAAGACAAGACAAAGACAAGACAAAGACAAGACAAAGACAAGACAAAGACAAGACAAAGACAAGACAAAGACAAGACAAAGACAAGACAAAGACAAGACAAAGACAAGACAAAGACAAGACAAAGACAAGACAAAGACAAGACAAAGACAAGACAAAGACAAGACAAAGACAAGACAAAGACAAGACAAAGACAAGACAAAGACAAGACAAAGACAAAGACAAGACAAAGACAAGACAAAGACAAGACAAAGACAAGACAAAGACAAGACAAAGACAAGACAAAGACAAGACAAAGACAAGACAAAGACAAGACAAAGACAATCCAAGACAAAGACAAGACAACCCATCTTGTAGCGGTTTGAATTCAAACTTATTGAATTTTGTCGTATAGCTTGCTAACTCGCGTTTTAGCCGTAATGTTTTATTTTACAGTACAGTTGTAGCTTAGAAACCCAATTTTCGAAGAAATCTTCCGGCGTATATTTCGAACTATACTGCGACTAGCTTCGTTTGGTGGTTACATTCGAGAGTTGTCCTACTGGAGCTGTAGAGCTAGGTTCTCGGAAGGACTCCCCGTCAGAATCACATACTACAATTTGCAGACGAGACAGGCAATGTCGCCCAATAAAACACTGCAATAGGCCAATTGTAGCGGGCCGTGATTCTGAATGTGATATTCATTGTACGTTTCAGGATACGCGCGATCGCGTGTATCATCGCGAAGGGCTCGAACATTTGTACGTTAACGTGCTCGATCGCGTTTGTATGTCGCGTGTGCTAACGTGTATGAACTTCGCGTGTATAAATTCTATTTCATAACCGTGTGCCTTTCGCGTATTCGCGTGTATTCTAGAATGATCGCGCGCGGACCGTG